>NC_092571.1:17142643-17449234 GCF_037975245.1 Apostichopus japonicus
TTCGTAGATATTCTCCCCTCTCATAGCCTTACCAACCGACCCACTTTCTTACCCTGCCATTCATGTGCCATTTGCCACCCCAGCCCCCCTCACCCCCCCTTAAGACTGCATCAAAATGTCCATGACATAACTTAGCCCACAATTCCCAAAGATGAAGCTGTGATAGCTCCCAGGATTAAGACACACAATCTGAACTACATATTTTTAGATGCTCAGTTGTCAGCACAGTCAAAGCACACCAGTGACCAATTCCTTTATGCAGGACCATGGCTGATTTAAATAAGACAGCATTTGAGCTGCAGCACTAACAAATCTTCCAAGATTTGATAAAATGAAAAAGATGTAACCGGTGCAAACTTTCATACCTAACAGTCTGCCATCTCACAACAACAACCTGACCAAAAAGAAAATCCTTAAAAGCAAAACCCAACTCACCCAGAATTGAAATGTCCAATCTTCCAAGCTTACTTACGGCAATGTTCGTAGATATTCTCCCCTCTCATAGCCTTACCAACCGACCCACTTTCTTACCCTGCCGTTCATGTGCCATTTGCCACCCTAGCCCCCCTACCCCCCCCCCCCTCAGACTGCATCAAAATGTCCATGACAGACCTTACCCCACAATTCCCAAAGATGAAGCTGTGATAGCTCCCAGGATTAAGACAATCTGAACTACATTTTTTTAGATGCTCAGTTGTCAGCACAGTCAAAGCACACCAGTGACCAATTCCTTTATGCAGGACCATGGCTGATTTAAATAAGACAGCATTTGAGCTGCAGCACTAACAAATCTTCCAAGATTTGCTAAAATGAAAAAGATGTAACCGGTGCAAACTTTCATACCTAACAATCTGCCATCTCACAACAACTTTTTGCTCCAAAAACAATGATTTTTTAAATTTTTTTTAAATCCTTCTGATACACCATCATAAAGATGGAAAAACTCCCCAAGTCAATTTCATTCTGTAGCCCATTGTTTTGCTGCTTTTAAGCAATCAAATATGAGAAAAAACATGAAAATGAATAGGATACTGAGAACAAGAAGAAAACAAAACAAGACAATCATAATAAAATACAAATTTGATGATATGATCACTAATTTTGACTTTTAGAGAAATTAAGTATAAATAAGCAGTCTATACCGCCCTCTATTTCTTAATAAGTAAAATACTTAAAAATTCTGCCGGGCAAAAAAACCAGCCTGTATGGGGCAAGTGGAATATTTTAGATCCCTAAATCCTAATCAACTTTTGACTCACGGATCTAGATCATCAGGACCGTAACATCACACACTGGGGATGCTGTCACCATGATCACTGAAGGACTCTCCTTGATTATGCAAATATGTGGCTTTGGTTCACGGGTGCCCTAAACACACAAAATAACATTATCATATGTAAATCTGAAAGAGTAACACATTATCATCCAGAACAAAATTGTATGGCAAATTAAAATTTCTTAATACTATCAGTTTGTCAATTTATGAATGGAAAAACAATAATTATAATAATACAATTCATAATAGACAGCAATGTGACAACATCTTTGTATAATACAATTTAGTCACAAACAATGATTGGCTGTTTTAATCATTTTGAAAAAACATTTAAGTGTGGAGCTAAACCATTATTCAGTGAAAGTTGTGCTTTAAAGTTGTTAGCAAACTTAGGCAAAGGTAGCAAACTATTTTTTTGTGAATGTGTGGGAAAATGTAAGACCAATAAACGCACCCCGCCCTTGCCCCCCCCCCCCAAAAAACAAAAAAACGACCCTCATTCCACTCATTCCATTCTGATCAAACAATAGTTTTGGAAACAAGAATACCACAATTTACCTATCAATTAATTTACATTACACCAGTAGAGGTTCAAAGACCTTGTGATTTAAAAATGCGATCATTAAACGTAGCACAATGAACTTAACATCCTCACACATACAGTCATTTGAATGGGGAAAAAAAGAAAAGGAACCAAGAGTCTCTGGCTTACAGCATGCATTTATTTGACTTGCAAAGAATACCAATCATTATCCAGTTTCCAGTTTTGAATCTAGCTGTCAAATTGTTTTTTTTTTTACCACTTCTAGAAACTGAAAATAAATATAGAAACTTTATATGATCATATGCACACATACCTTCAAATCTCTGCCACGGCTAATTAGCAATATGTGACTAGCGGTTGTTTGTCACTTAAGAAAGGCATTGACAAACTGAGCTAGGCTTGAATATTATGTATACTTCTAGGCTAGTAAGAATATGTTTGAATTCTGTTAACCGGCTGACAACTTAAAAAACGGATTACGACCAATTACGAATCCCTTTTGTAAACTGAGGAAGAATGAATAAAATAATAATGCAGGAAAATGCATGACAATTTATAGACTTTGAAGCCTTTTATTAGTTGATGTTAGCATGCTCTTTTTCATGAGTGAGAAAAACTCATGCAAAAATACCAACAATTAAGTTCAAACTCCTGAGAAACAGGAGCTGGTACTTGCACATTTCTACTAGCCCCTCATTCCGTCCTGATGTCAAAATGCAGCTGTACGAGTTGATTTTTTATATTTTTTATAGATTTCTTTCAGAGCAATCTGCTACTAAAACCCCACAAAAAATGTAAGCTCATTGGCTGGACTAGCATTGACTTTAAGTTGCATTTCCAAACAACGAACCACGGTCCGAAAATAGTTGCTGGTTTTTTATCATTCGCCCTTTTTAGTACGACACCTACCATTATAGGAAGCATCTAGGAATGAATAAGAAGTGTAGAATATTGATAACGTTAAACAATCAAATTCACTTATTACTCACTCGTTACAACTCTCATTCTGCGTCAAAGTCTAGAGGGAGGCGTCCCAAGTGTGATCAATGGCACAATAGTGTTTCAGGTAAAAATGGTTGGCCAAACTCAAAAGGAGTGTGTTGATTTACAATCTAAAATTAAGTTCCAAACAATAAGTGTAAACTGAAACTGTTTTTTTAAACCGGTTAAGAGGATAAAGATAGCATAGAGCCAGGTCACATGAAGTAGTAGTAGTAGTTGTAATAGACAGGAGGGCTCTCTGGAATACCTAGGGCTAGGCATTGGCCACCGTGTATGTCTCCTCTTACTCGTTGTAGTCAATTCTTCTACTTGGTCATATTCTTGACACCCACAGCCATCTCTTCGTTCATAGCTGACAGAATGGTCACCTAGGATTAAGAAAAAAATCACACATCAAATGGTTACGAATTTTAGACAAGCTGGTGACTGCATACGACATTTCATGTAAGTGCCAAAAAAACAAAACAGGTTTCTTGTACTCACCGATTTGAATCTAAACAGTAAGTATCAAGTGCAACAAAGGTTTGATATTGAAGTTATTGTATTTATAAGGATTTCAGGCTTTGACCTGACCTCTTGACCTGAAATGACCCTTGACGATGCCAATAACAATATGTTCCATCTGCATACTATGGTGGATCCACATCACAAGTATTGAGTTCATCCAAGCATTGTTCTTGAAGTTACGGTGTTTACAAGATTTTGAAACTGTTACCTGATGACCTCAAATGACCTTTCACCAGTACAAATAACAATAGGGTTCTTCTACTCACTGAGGTTCATCCACATACCATGTGTGAAATTGAACCACCATGTTTCTTGAGTTATAGTATTTACAAGCCAAGACATACATACATACAAAACACAAACACCTATTTGACTTTATAGGTTTATGACTTGATTCAAATAAAATAAAACAAAAACTAAACTCAAAAAAACTAAAACCTAAAGCACAACTTAGAAATTAAGAGTCATCTGTTCTGTAATGATTGTTCACTGCTGATCTGTCCACAAACCACACACCGCACAATGTAACATCCATGTCAACTTGATACCTTACTGTCCTACTCATTGAACTTTATTGCACCATCTACACTGATGAGCAAGAATATAAATTGAATTATATTGTTTACTAGCGTAACATTCAACCATGTACTGTTGTTGGCGTTTTGCAGTCTCTATTGCTGCATTGGCCTAGACCTGTCATCCTTCCAATGTAGCAGGCCTAGCTTTGTTCTCAGCATCGCCCCCCCCCCCCCCAAAAAAAAAACATGCACCGAAAATATCCCATTGACCCATTTTGATATTTTAAATTAAGTACTTTGACATTTCCAATACATTGTTGGGTAAACACACAAGAGAAGTTTTTTCTCAAGCAAAGATGTGTCTGAAAAAGTAAAGTAAATTCAACGTTCCAAATGAATGACTGTTTAAAACTGAATCAAATAACCAAATTTCAAATATGTTATAATCGTAATCATTTTAGGGAGAGGTTTGAATTATGAATTATCTTTGATGATTTAAACTCAATTTGGTAACAAAATGGTAACGACCAGGTTTTTCCCAATGTTTTTATTGATCTATATTAACCAATCAACCCTACAGCCGCAAGATTTGCGTAATTAAGCGCTATTATTTCACAATTAGTGATCCTTGTCTTAGTGAATACAAACTGGTGTTAGTCTTGACCTTGCTTGACCTTACAGGGAAAACATTGTAAGTTTATTATAAGCTATTGCATGTTGTACAGAAGTCTGTCTGTACCATTTCTTTCGTACATTCGAGAAACCACTTCGTACCTGAACGAGAAGAGATTTTCGAGATTGTTTTACGTTTCATGTCATCTGCAAGACTAGAATCACAAACTGTTTACAATTCTGTGTTTTAGACTTTTTAGCGACTCGTCTAAAAGTATTGTCCATGTCTCATCTTTACATTTTTATATTTGGATGTTTCACAAAACTTGGTCATGAGTCGATCTGGTCTGTAGCAGGAATCATAAACACCGCTCACACGCCAGAGCAGTGCGAAAATTGCCTGTGTAGCTTAACTATTGTTTTTCCTACATCTACATCAACTTATACAGTGTGGTATAATTATTGAAACAAAAAAACATTGCAGGATAGTTTTAATAGATCAACATAAGGAGATGAAAATATTAATTTTTTACTTTGAACTTCCTGCAAGACATCTTTGTTAACATTAGAATAATATCAGAAGAATGGGTAAATATCAGGTCAAGTTTGATTCCCTCAATGATTATGATAAAGCCAATATAGTAAGAACTGCATGCAAAATTCCACTGGGATACTAAGTATAAGGTCTCCTTTCATAAGTTTGCTACTAGCCTTTCAACTGAATCGGGCGGTAGGACACAACCAGATAAGACTCAAGTGCTGCAATGATGCAGTCTTCGATAGACAGGTTAGTTAAAGAAAACCAAAAATTGAAACGGCTCAGTCGTTATCCATGTGAATATATAATGTAACACAGCAGACAAGATTCCAAGTTTTGATCCAAGTTAGGATCTTCAACTCTTGCAGACCCGCTGCACGGTTTTGACCTTCACAGTTGACAAGATTCTTGTAACTCATTAACGTGGACACACATATCTGCAACAGTCCTTTAACCTTTACAGTCAGTATTAGTGTTTTCAAGGTTTTCGCTCATCGACCCCTCCCTGTTCACTTCACTTGAATTTTTGACCTCCACATAAGCCGGTAGGGTATTGTGCTCCCTCAAGTGGATCCACATAACAAGTATGAAGTCCATACAAGTTTCACTTTTGATATAATTTGTTAAGCATTTTCAGACTTTGCTCTTTGACGACCTTAAATGACCCCTGAACTCTACAGAATACAGCAACATGATTTGGACATAAGTGGATGGACATAAGTGGAAGTACGAATTCCATCCACACTTTGGTCTCAGAAGTGGAAGTGGAAGTGACGACCTTAAATGACCCCTGAACTCTACAGAATACAGCAACATGATTTGTACATAAGTGGATGGACATAAGTGGAAGTACGAATTCCATCCACACTTTGGTCTCAGAAGTCATTGTGTTTATGAGGTAGGTCTTCTTCGGGGTACTCGCCACACTTTGGCAAAAACATAGTAATATGATAACCAACTTACCAGAATTTGTTCGTCTTTGCTATGTTTTTCTTTAATTTCATCACCTATATCCCCTTGTGGCACTCTGATGTCCTCACGTGTATCACCACCCTCTGACATCAGGGATAGAAATCCATCATCGTCTATATCTAAGAGCTGCAACAAAGAGAAAAGGACAACACTAGTGATGGTAAGACTAAGACCCAGCAATCCTGCTGCTTACTACTGCTCCTTCAAACGATGACTTTAAAGCAGGGTTGTCCAACCTACGGCCCGCGGGCCACAGTCCGGCCCGCCGCAGGGTTGCGTCCGGCCCGCCAGAGATGCTCTACCGTGTGAAATTTTAGTGAGCAGATTTATTGATAACAATTTGAAGCTATATAATCAATCATTTGAACCTTCTGGGTCAAAAAAACTGCATACAGGTCAGTTTGTGTGACACTCTCTCAGCGGAGGGGGGGGGGGCTGAACTTTATTCATCTGTTTTATCGGGAAGGAAAATAAATCAGTGCGCTCCGGGTGCAGTGCTCACATTTTGTTGCCTTGGGCTTCGGGCAAAAAATAGAAAAATCGAGCGTAGGGTTCATGCGGCCCACTCCTTCATCATAATCATTCCATGTGGCCCTCCTCTGCAAAAGGTTGGACAACCCTGCTTTAAAGCAACATTTGCGTCCTTTACTATGGTTTTTCTCAACCTCACTGATTCAACGATGCCATAGCGACATATATAACTAGCTTATCTATTCAAATCTTACTTCATATGGTGGCATTGAAGTCAAAAATTTACAACTTTCAACTTTGTTTTTTTCGAAGATTTTTTTCCGTTGGGATCCAAATAAAAATCGCCCATAATATGAATATTTAAAAGCTACAAACGTCATTGGCCAATACGTAATACAACACCATGCTTGATTTGTGTAGATTGTCTATGGCAGTTGTACCAAAGAGCTGTTAGAGTCCAGCTCGCTGGTTGTATCAAGTTACCAACTCGACGTTTTGAATCTATTTTTAGAAACGACTCATAACTAAACCTGCATCTTTGATTGGTTGAATTCAAATTGGTGGATTCGGGGAACTGCATGCGGTTAATATTAAATGTGTAAATTGTCGGACAACACTTTTCTCATTATCTGCAAATGTTCTTAATTACTCGCCAATTAATGCTTTTGGCAGGGAAAAAACTTGGCTAATATCTTAGTTTGCTGTTTTGTGATTGATATATGTAAAACACTTGACGGACTTGTCAAAAAAGTGGAAAACGGCGACAAAAAGCAAAATGCTGCTTTTAGACACAAAGTTTTAAGTCTTGGATATCTTTTTGTCCAGAGAACGAGAATGCTTTTGAGTAATGAGTCTATAGCTATTCCAGTTTTCCACGATATTCACCTCTCGAATGCTCCTTTAATTCTCCTGTAGGATTAAAATGAATGATGACATCATCAGCTCCTCAGTACAGGCCTTTTTCATTGATCCTTTTGTTTCATAAATTCTAATTACTCCACACAAGAACATGTTCATTTAACTTCATATAAACAACAGAGCAGCACCTTTGGATGACATTCAACACCATTTGTCCTCAAACAAATTTGTGATATATTGTGAACATATCATTTGAAACCCCACAAGTCCTGTTTTCCCCATTGACTTTTCTCACCTATGGAACTGACCAGTTTTTTTGTGAATTAGACTATCGTCCAGACAATTCATTGACGAACCTCAGCTCCTCGAAGGTTCATTTCTCAAAAATATTAAAACTGCTACAGCAATACAACCTGAACTGACAATTCAGTGGTCTTTAATGGCCAGTCTATAACATAAATGACACTTAATTCTGTGCCAAAAATCATTCTTTTAAAGGAGAAATAAACCCTGGGGATTTGGAGTGACCTCATAGTAGTAAACTAATATTCTTACGCCTTCTGTGAAATAACTAGTTGAAACTATCTTTCCCCAAATTTCCAAACTTTGCTAATTATTTTTTCACACCTACTGTGCTGGCAGCCATTATTTTAATTTAGTAAAAGTAAACACTAGCATTCTCCAAGGACATAGCAGTAGCATTGATGAGATGCTTCAAGTACAACCAGAAAGCAAGCCAAGCAGATGATTAGTGATTCCCTGTGTTGACCTCTTTAGAACTGGTGTAACCACTGACCTCCAACAAATGCAAAGGGTTTCTTGCACTTGTTAAGTCCATGGGCGTTTACATCTGGAGTAATCGTGTTTACAAGGTTTCCTTTATCCAGACTTTCACTATCTATGATCTCAAATGCTGTTTGACCAACTTATGAAGCAAAAGACTTCTTGAGATATCCTACAGTGCAAAACAAACTCTTTGGAGATTTGTATATGGTGTAGATAACACGTATTTGGACCCAGAGCCGTATCTACGGCAACAGTTAGGACCGCTGTGACAGCACCCTCGGTATAAAAATTGAAAGATCCCCATTGTTCACTTTTCCGCAATTTAACCACACAGGAGGTGTCATCACATACACTTCCAGATCTTTTTCAAACTTACCTGCATATCTGTGCGTTTGATGTGAGGGACGTTCATGTTATGGGTAGAAGGGCAAATATCTTCATACTTCTTTGCAGTAAAAATATCAATGCCGACCATATGTACCTTTAGGAGGAGAAAAGATACAGTGCATGTAAGGTGCTATGGAATATAAAATAATTATTATTAATTGCACAATACAGTTGGCAATGAAAAACAACAGAATAAAGATTCAAAAACACTGAATTTCATAGAATTTGGATTCATGAACAGAGAATTTCCATATTTATGATGCAGAAAATCAGTGGCTCAGCATGTACCTTGGCATGTCCGTGCTTTCCAGTTTTTGAGGTGGACATCTCCACAATTTTGCAGGGGCGATCCTTGATCATGACATGGCCATTCTTACGCAAAGATGAGCACTGAACAGGGTAGGTCTTAGATGCCCCAGAACTTCCTCCACCAAAATCATCTTCCATCGTGAATGTTGAGTATAACTGGAAAGCAAGCAAAACAAGGGAATTTTTTTTACGTATTCTACCTTTTAAGTGTTTCACTACATTGTTATATGCATATCAAAGCGACTTTCCTATTCATTTTGAAAAATTTCAATATTTAAATAATAAAGCAAAGCCAGAACGTCAAAGGCAGAAAATTTAAATGGTAAATTTTTTATCATCGATATTATGGGGCATAAGAAAACTTAGCAACATAAAGGTGAATCTCACCTTCTGTCCCCAAAACTGCTATTCCACCAAGGCTTGGGGCTAAGGTGACAGCAGGAATTAATGTGAATTAATAGAAAGGTACTAAAATTATTCACCTAGCCAAATTGATGTTCCCTTTGCCCATTTCCTTAAAACTTTGTAGATTAAAAATGTTGATTGAAAATGTGGTTACAATATGGCTAACAACCCCTGCAACAACAGTGGCTATCAGTGCAACCACATATGCATAACACAGAATACAAATTTAAGGAACACGCTAAGTTACCGTACACCAACCAGATTCATATTAATATCATACAATAATATTGTAACATAACATAGGGGCCTTATATATAACATCCACGTTAATATTGTTTAAAATAGTATTACATGATAGAATGATAACTACATTGTTAATTTTTAATATTAAAGTACAACACTACTACTACCATGTGAATCGGCTGGTACACCACCATACTTAGTACTTGTTACGTAGTCCTATAGCCAAACAGTGTTATTGAGCCTAAGCCTAGTTTGATATTTGTCGATTAACGATACTCATTTGCGGAGTTGCAATATCTTGGTATTAACATAAATAAATTCTGAAAGTGATTGGCTATGGGTTATTGCCTCGTCTGCAATAGTCGTTGATTGTGTCGTTGGTTACAGGTCACGTTTCTCTGTCGTTACACTTACTACTTGACAATGAGTCTAGCTGTAATGTAGCCTAACATTATGCCGAAGTGTCTGTTCCCTGCAATATGGTAGCGGGAAGCGCCTAGCCTAACGATCTATCAATACCTTACTTCTGACGTTGATTTTTTCAATGTATTTCTAACAGCCTTTTGAATATGATAAATACCAATCAAGCGGAGAAATAACATGTATTGCAGCACACAGACAAAGCGTATTCATTACAACCTTAATTTGACAACATTTAAGAAATGTAAAGAAGAGAAAGAAATCCGCACTATGTACTCACGTGCAGAGGGAAAGGCTCAAGAGCGTCGAAAAAGCTATTGTATCGTCGACGGATATGGCTAATGCACGTTGGACTTGTAATGAAATCCGAACGTACCTTTCATGCACGACACATGCATACAACCGTTACACGACAGCTTGCACAAGGTATCGCGATGTGTTGAAATTTTGACTCGAGAGGGTCTGGAGTAATTGCTCAATTGATGCACCCCCTAAAAGGGAGGGAAGAATAAATTTATGGGGTAAATAAACTTATAGATTTTTTAAAATAATTCACAATAAGTCAGAAAAAGAGTAAACCTACATAAATTTAGCTATAAATACATATTTATATTATATTTTGTTCGAGTGATGATTCTAAGGCATATGGTGATAGCATATAAATTTATTTTAATACACAAATTACCCAAGATATATTTGTAACTTCCAAGAACCAAGCCCATTCTCAAATGTTGCCAATTCACAGTATTGCAAAAGCATTTGTCAATTTATCAAGCAGTGTTGTGGTAAGCGAAATAAATATTGGCGAAATCTTGAAACAGATATTGTTCTGAAACAATGTCTTTTTGAACTGAAATATGTGGATTTAAATCGGAGCTCCTTTGAATTATGTTGATAACACTCTAATCTAAAGAATAAAATATAACATGAAAAGAATTTCATTTCTAGCAACTCATGTAGGTTGCTCTGTATTATTCATTATATAAGGAAATCTTTCCATTCCGAGACTGTTGATATTGCGGTTAAAATTCCAACATTTCATTATATAATATATTGATTACCATCATCATTACCATATAATTTATTCTATTAAATAGAAGGAAATTATCTTGAAATGAAGACATCTTTATAAAATTGATAATATTGTTCTAAGTTAGTTAATTAAATTATTTTTTCGGAATAATTGTAGGGCCCCAAAGTTGTGTCAAGTCGTAATCAGAAAGATTTGACTACAGTATTTAGTACAACAATATACTCTGACTCGCGAGAGAACCAGGATAGGTGATATTTTGCTCCAGCCTCTCGGGAACATTATACCATTTTGCAAAACGTTCGTGAAATGAGAGAACCCAGTTGTTTTTTAATTATTTCAAATGCATTTGAGTTCAGTATATTTCGAAATAGACACGTTTTGCTGTACTGCGTTGAAGAAAAACATACTTATACGTCAAATGGTGAATTCGAAGGCATAGGCCTATTTAGAAATCTAAGTTGGATTTCATATGATTGAGTAGCTCTCAACACAATATTATGCTAATAAATAATAATAATAACTTCAAACTTCCCGCAACTGATTTAATAGGGGCCTGAACTCCTATGGGAGGACCAGAGGCGAAAGAAGGAGTATATATTAGAAAGTCAGTGGTGCTGCCCTGTGGTCATTGAAGGTGAATCGTCCATGTAGGGGGTCTGACGTATGGGTCCCTGCTAGAACAAAAATGACGTCATATGATGCATTCGTTGCCTGGCCCTCTCCAGGCGCGGCGGAAGAGGAAAATTATTGGGGGGCTAATGTGTGGAGACTATCTAAGCGGAGCGCCACCATCGGTTGGTGCGGAGCGTACAAGAAAATTTTGGGTTTTTCAAACCCCCAGATGGCCGGAAACGGCACTTCTCGAGTGTTTTATGCTGCGAATACCTAGCCCTAAAATATGGGTCTCAAGCCTGCAATTTCTCAGATTGCACGTAAAACTTCTGGTCTATAGCCAGGGGACGGGCCGAGGGTCCCCCCAGCATTTACTAAAATTATTACACCTATATAGTATACGTGTGCATCGGACAGATCGACAAGTATGCATTGAAAAATGGGCAGATGCACGTTTCGGAGCCTTGGTAAGTATTGGGGGGGGGGGGCTTATCATGCATTTGCCCCCTCAACTTTTTTATTGGGGGCTGAGCCCCCCCCCCAAGCCAGTGGCGGCGGAACCGGGGGGCTTGGGGGGCTCAGCCCCCCCCCTCCAATGAAAAAGTTGAGGGGGCAAATGCATGATAAGCCCCCCAATATTTACCAAGACTCCGAAACGTGCATCTGCCCCTTTTTCAATGCATACTTGTCGATCTGTCCGATGCAGACGTAAACTATACAGGTGTAATAATTTTAGTAAATGCTGGGGGACCCTCGGCCCGTCCCCTGGCTATAGACCACATTGTCACCCCAACCGCTTCTTCACGCCCCGTGAAAAGTGGAAGCAGTGAGTGTGAGTACCGGTAAGCTCAACACAACTTCGTCTTAGGCCAATGACTTGCCTCATTTCAGCCAGTTCTCCAACATCCCCTTACTCAGTGGCGAAGCGTCCATACAGTCAGGGGCGGATGGGCCCCCCCCCCCCCTGACTGACTCAAATGGACTGGTGGCGCCCTTTTTACTTATTCGCGATTATTGACTATTTTATGCGCTCTCATCTATCTATTGACATTTGTCATATTTTGTTGGTGTTATTTTCCGACAAAATGGCGACGACATCTATTTATTCTCCGTTTATCTGCAAATTAGCAAGGCCCGGAAAGGGTCATTTCCTGCAATCTAGGGAGTATCCTTACTCAAAAATTTTCTGTACGCCCCGCCCCAACCTGTGGTGGCGCTCCGCTTAGATAGTGTCGAAAGCGCCCGTACAGACCATTCTTGCCCCCTGACCAATACCCCTAGCTCCGCCACTGCCCTTACACTCAAAAAACGTCTTTGCGAGTACACTACGAGTAATAGCTACTCTTTTAAAACACCATCGAATATACAAATTACAATGTTTTTACAGACTTTTACGTGCAATCTGAGAAATTGCAGGCTTGAGACCCATATTTTAGGGCTAGGTATTCGCAGCATAAAACACTCGAGAAGTGCCGTTTCCGGCCATCTGGGGGTTTGAAAAACCCAAAATTTTATTGTACGCTCCGCACCAACCGATGGTGGCGCTCCGCTTAGATAGTCTCCACACATTAGCCCCCCAATAATTTTTGCGTTCCGCCGCGCCTGCCCCAAACCCCCCCCCCCCCACCGGTTCCGCCGCCACTGGCCCTCTCCCTTTGCTTACACCACTGATCGACATAGCCTTGTAGTCAAATATATATTCATATACCTGTTAACCAAATTGCAACTATAATTATCTAACTTGATTTACCTTTTACACACATGTACCACAAGCCAAAGTTTACCAGGGTGAAGACCATGCACAGACCGAATTTTAAAGTCTTGGTATGTCATACATTTAATGTGGTGTTCAAGTTGGTTAAAATACGTCTATATATAGCAATTCGGGTTTTCCAGATATTCTTCTTGTCAATTATGTTAAATGCTGCTTTAAAGGTATATATCATAGCTGATTATATAACTTCGTCGGCTATCCTGAATGCACAGTCTAACCAGAGGACCTGTCACATGTGTTTATGTAGGCTAAAAACGAGTAACTAAACACAGTCGTTCAGACACTTAGTCATAAAATACGCAATCACTTCGGGGGAATCATCTGTTTCCAAATTTAGTATTGTCCGCATATAAAGCGGAGGGAGGGTGGGGGGGGGGGGCGGGTTCCAAAAATTGGAAGCTAGAAGTTTTTGCACTGTTCCCGATTTTCCAACCCACTACAATTACAATTAAAATTTCATAAAGATATATATATCTATATATCTAGATATATATCTATATATCTATATCTATCTATCTATCTAAATATATATATATATATATATATATAATTGTTATTGGTAATAAACAGCTAAATAATAATTATAATATTTAATACTATATCAGTTTATATATATATATATATATATATATATATATATATCTATATATCTATCTTTCAATGTATACCGTATATATACATATATATATATATATATATATATATATATATATATATATATATATATATATATGTATATATATATATAGATATAGATATATATATATATATATATATATATATATATATATATATTTATTTATATTTATATATATATATATATATATATATATATATTTATTTATATATATATATATAATTGTTATTGGTAATAAACAGCCAGAATATAATTATATTATTTAATACTATATCAGTTTACTTAACTCGGCAACGCTTACAGCACAAAGAACATCCGTGCTTGCGAGACCTTGTAACACCGAAGGGCGAAAAACACCACCCAGGAAGGATGTCCGAGGGCCCAGAAGATCAACCCACGACCCCCGAGGAGGCCCCGGAGAAGAAAGTACTTGGTAAGATGTTTCATTTTGTTGAATGTGTTTTGCACGTAAAGATTTTGTTGAAAACATTTTTCGTTGTAAATCATGCTGTTGCATTATCTATACTGCACTGCTCCGACTTCGGTAGGCTCTAGTCACATTCCATTGACCTAGCGTTATAGCCTAGATTCATACAAACTGTCTAACTAACGCTAACTCGCGTTACAATAAGAGAACATGAGTATGTCACACTAATCAAGGCACATGTGTGGGAAACGTTGAGGAATGTGATGCTACTTGAGATGGTATACTTCGTTTAATGTGAAGTTTTATGCACCGTCTTAAATTCGGTAGCGTTAGATTATACCCAGTACTTAAGAACTTGCAAAGAAGGTTTTAACATTTTACGACCTGATTTTAGGCTCAAGTTCTTACTTAATAAGTAACTTATACTAGCCTAGGCTGCTTGAGATAGGTACTCTACAGCTGAACATTTACAAATTTAGCCTAGGCTCTCAAGGAGTAATTATAGAATACAGGGCCACTCGATGATACTATCTGAGCATCCGGATGCGCGGATGCTCACTCTCACCCCAGTACGTATGTGAGTAAAAAATGTCAAAGTCCCAGTTCTTTCTTTTTGAGTGGATGCGCGGATGCGTGGATGCGGAGTCAAAAATTTCCTAAGTCTTTTGCTAGTACTTCTGTGGTGGAATTTTAGAGGGCGTCACACATGTACGGATGCCTTTTAAGAACGACACACTATTGATGTGGAATATCTTCGTACATTCGGAACTTTCAGTATTGGAAATACGTGATGGTATATGTCGAAACTTTTTCGAAAATTATTTAAGTCAATTCCTAGTACTCCCGGGGTGGATGCGCGGATGCGCGGATGCGGAGTCAAAATGAAATACGTGATAAAATGAAATACGTGATGGAAATTAGAGGGAGTCAAAATGAAATACGTAATGGTATATGGGGAAACTTTCGAAAATTATTTAAGTCCATTCCTAGTACTCCCGGGTGGATGCGCGGATGCGCGGATGCGCGGATGCGCGGATGCGGAGTCAAAATGAAATACGTGATGGAATTTTAGAGGGCGACATACGTGTACGGACATGTACAGACACACCGCGCATCCGCGCATCCGGATGCTGGGAAGAGTTAATGAATGGGCCTGTATTCTATAATTGTACCGCTCTCAACAGAGGGTAATCAAAACATACCCTTGATACAAACTTTGGTACTAATTTAGAATCCGTACCATTCGACCCTACTTCCTAACCCCTACTTCCTAACCCTACTCCCGAAACCTACTTTCTAACCCCTAACCCTATTCTGCTGATTTGAAGTAAGCTTTCCCATTCATATGGTACGGATTCTAAAGTTAGGCCCAAACTTTAGGGTCCCAACTTTAGGGTCAGATTCTCAACTACCCCTAGTATCAGGTGGGGTAAAGTCAGTCAGTGGATTTTAACACAAAAATCAAATATGTAAATACCCTAGAAGTTGGGCATATTGCATGACGTGTGGGATTCTAGGCCATGGTCAGACCCAGATTTCATGATAACGGCACTTGACCCCCAGTTATCCCAGCTCAGTGACATTCACTTTAGCTTATGTTTAGCATAGGTCTTCGGCAAAGGCAAGTCTAACTCTAAGGTAGACTAGAGCATCCCAGCATTCACTTAAGGAATTCAAGTTAAGTTTTGGACTGGTCTGTGCATCTTCTTCAGGATATAAGTGTTCATCAGGACACAATACAATGATCTCATTTGCTCATGTTTATCACAAAGAGTACTATGTGATGTTAAAGAAGAACATAGCAAAAGCTAAATTATTAAGCCGGTGGTTAGTTCTCAATTCATTTTGTAACGTAGAGCTCAAATTAAAAATCAGTGAGAGTGTACTAAAAACATGTTTTTAATGCATTAGAAACTTTTCAAGGGAAATTTGTCTTTCAAGTGCAGGTGATAATATATTATTTAAAAACAATGGACCTATGATAAAGACAGTTGACATCTTGGTCATCAAATTTGTGTTAAAGGTGCATTGCAACAAAGTTTAAAAAGCAGATATTTTGAAAATCCAAAATATCTGTAGATTGAAAAGAAAATTTTTCCACTTTACCTGGTTTAACTGACAAATTTCCCTTGTTTGGGAAACCCTGGTGAACAATTTTTCCTTGTGTGGTAACCAATATTTCAAGCACAAGGCAGGTGCAGATCTATGTGGTTAGGCTTAGTTGCCATGCCACAGCAGTTCAATGTTAGGATAGTTTTTAGGTATGTGACAAAAGTGGTGAAAGTGTTGTCGTGTTTGCTGAAATAAACACAATTGGTACTGCAAAGTCTTGTTTATGGATACACTAAATCTGTTTCATCATGAAATGAGATTTATTCTGCTTAAGTCTTCTGTTTTTAGCATTTCTCTCACAAATTTTGTGATCGTTCCATCACATGTTTTGCAAAGATTTCCAGCCTTCACTTAGTGTCAGGCCTTAGTACTGTGTGGTTTGTTTGTTCATTCTGCGATATTTTGCAATGTACACATATCGACTGGAAAGGTTGGGCTTTTCCCTTTTTGTAGTTTTAATTTTAAAAATTCAGTTAATTCAGAATTCATGTTAAGAATACAATATAAGTAAGAAACAACATTGAATGAACAATTGGGTAGCATCATACTAGATAATAAACAAACTTCATATGAAAGGGGGTTGTACACAGAGAGCCTAATGTTAGGCTGAAGTTTTTATTTTGTTATTACTGTTATCGGTATTGGCGATATTGGAATTTGAAAAAACAGTAATCACCAAAATCTGATAGTAACTATATCGGCGCAACACTACTAAATAGACCAAGCAAATTTGTGCATTTAATTTCCATTCAACAACTTTAAACATTTTGTTCTTTTTTTGTCTCTCTTCTTCTCCTTCTTTTAGCCGTCAAAGTTTCTGGTGTTGTGAAATGGTTCAATGTCAAGAACGGTTATGGATTTATTTGCAGGTAAGAAATTTTGCAGCACTGTGATGATCATGATGTAGTAAGTTTATTATTGTATGGTTGGTACTACAAGTGCAACTCTTCCCACGTAGGAGTTCCTTTTCAATGAGTTCATCCTTTCTCTTCCCAACTGTTCAGAAATGTTCACCACTTGCCCAGAAATACAAAAAAGCCCCTCCCAAATAGTAGCTGCTGTTATCACTGGTTGAAAAGATTATGACATAGTTGTTTTGAACTGTTGTACAACTTTTCGTAACTTACAGATCTACCCTCAATTGACTTCTTCTTGGACACTCTGGCTTGGGGACATTTTTAAAAAAATGTTTTACAATGTTTTCTTTTCCATTTCACAGAGATGACACCCAAGAAGATGTGTTTGTCCATCAGGTGAGGAAATAAAAAACTTGACATGGGTTTGATCATTTCATATTCAAAGTGGTTGTAAGGCTGTATTTGATTCTTGAATAATATGATAATATATATATTCATGTATATGGAATGATCAACCGTCAAGTTGTCAACTAGGGTTCTTACAATATCAGATTCATATTGACATATAGTCACCTTTGTTGATCCCTATATATTGTGCCATAAGCCACCCTCCTTTTACAACTTCTCAGACTGCTTTCAGTCACAGCTACAACTCAGGTTGTAAAATTTGGCTAAGTGTCAGTGCTACTAGTGTGTTACCAGAATGCATACAGTAAGTGACTCGCCTCTGTAAAACTGCTTCTATTTGTTTTGCAAAGTACGGATGCAAACGTTTTAATTGAAATCAGAGAAAGAATCCATTTAAAAGAAACCATTCTCTTCCTTTATCCTGAACTTGTGAAAATACAGTATGTTCAAAATGTAACAGAGAAGGAAATCTAGTTTTATTCTCATTTTTTTTTATTCCATTTTACCATGTTCATACTCCTTGCAAAAAAAACATACAATATTATAGACCATGGACGGATTGTTGTGTAGATCAGATTGGAACCGGATCAGCTGCACTTGTACGTTTTGTATATATATATATATGTATATGTGTATATGTACGTATGTGTATATATGTGTGTGTGTATGTGCATATATGTGTACATATGTGTATATGTATGTGTGTATATGTGTATATATATGTATATTTTTATTTATTGTTTTTGTGTTTTGTACACTAACATTTTAAAATAATTTCTTGTTACATACTCACTTTTGATGTCCTTTATATAAATATTTATATTTATACTGAAAATAAATAAATGAAAGAAAAAAAAATGAAATGAAATAAATCATCGGACAAGACAGGATATCCGGTGGATCCTTTTTTTTTGCCAAAGAAGATATTAAGGAAGTATTTGGTCAACGTAGTGCCACATTTGTTATATCACTGTGATTCTATTTACGCCACCAGACCGCAATCCTGAAGAATAACCCAAAGAAGCTACGTCGTAGTGTTGGGGAAGGAGAAGCGCTCGAATTTGACGTGGTGCAAGGAATTAAGGTAATTATTGAACTTGAAAGCACTACGCACAGACGAACACACACACATACAAACACACACACACGTTGGTAAAGGGAGAAGTTCTCGAATTTGACGTAGTGCAAGGAATTAAGGTAATTATTGAACTTGAAAGCACTAGGCACATACAAACATACACACGTACGAAATACCTAGGAACATACACACACATTTTAGGCTTGTTTGAAAGCATATTATTTTTTAAGCGATTTATTCTTGATGTTGAGTTTGAGTACAGAGAGTAAACCAAAGCGGGTTTTACCAGTCTTCCTGATTTCCTAAAGCAGTGTCGGTCTATTTAAATCTCACTGATTTGAATCACTGATATGAACCTATTTTTTTTGGTTTATTTTTTTTATGTTAAGCTGAAATAAGTTTATAAAGAAACAAGAAAAACTTAGTTGAAAACATTTGTTTTACAATGAAATGGTTGAATCAAGTAAAATTGGTAAGAAGTCCCAGGGATTTTTTTCTCCAAAAAAAATAACCCAGTCGTACCAGGAATCAAACTTGGACTGAACACCACTAGTTCCGTTTACCTTGTAACATTGCTCAAAAATATAAATGAGCCCAAGGGAAAATGCCTTGTATTGATGTTACAACAATTGTGTCACATATTTGCAATCTCTTTTTTGCAATCAGTGCTTAATTTTAATGCTTTGCAAAGATTAACTTTGCAAGTAATAATTTACTGCTCGAATATTGTATAGCAGTGTCAATGAGGCTCTGAATGTTCCCTTACAAAATATACTATGGCTCGTACTGTGTACAAAAACTGCTATACTGTACATCTTTGCACTTTTACAGCAATTTGTCCATTTTGCAAAGATTTTACAATGCAATAGCAGATAAAAAATAATCCCTGCTTTGCTAAAAGTTACAAGCTTTTGCATGTATCTATTTCTTTTTTAATCTTGATCTGGAAGCAAAGGGGGCCTTTTGAATGCAACTACGGTTGACAAATAATAGCATTTGTTCATGTTGACAAATGTTATCAAGGGTCAAATTGGTGCTCAGCGTCCGGCTTGACACATAGACATCTTCACAGTTTTTTTTTTCATATGGAATGCACATATGTCAACATAACTTGAAGCATGTTTGTACAACTCAACTCCAACCCACTATGAACATAGAAGTGTCTTTGTTCATTGAATTGTTTCTAGTGGGAAGTTGTTGTACTAGGTATTTGATGGTGTGAAGTTTTGAACAACATAAATCCTTGTTTCTTTCCAACAAATTTTAATATTCTGTGGTTTTTGTTTCTGAAGGGCACAGAGGCCAACAATGTTACTGGCCCCGAAGGTGTGCCAGTACAGGGTAGCAAATATGCACCAGACCGTTCGCGATTCCGCGGCGGCCGATTCCGTAACCGAAGAGGAGGCAGAAGACCATTGGGCCCGAAACAAGTTGGAGAGGGCAGTGACGGTCAGTATCTGAGAATCTTTAATATATATGAAAGATTGACCAGAAGCGAAGGGATTGGGAGGTTAATAGTGATTAACTAAACAAACAAAAAACAACGAGTCCACCTCCATTTCCCATGTGTACCTTTTGAAGTCTGTATCACTAATTTTTACACCAAATTGAAACAAAGTTTTCCCATCTTCATTCCCCCTTCTCTCATAGAGTAACATTTCTCCACTGATAAGATAATATCTGTTTGTGTGTGATTGATATGTCTTGTGCTTTCAAAGCAACTTGCCTCAGCCGATGGAAACATAGCCGACCAAAATCTATGTGTCTGCATGTATTTTGTGAATTTTTTTTTCTAAGGGGGGGGGGGAGGGGGGGTGTGTTTTGTGTGTGTGTATACCAAACCTTCCGTAAGTTGTCTGAAATCTTCTTGTATTAGTATTCAGAGCAGGTTATTTGTGGAACACAACACTATGTAACAAGACATGACATGTTCCTCTAACTTACTTCTTTCCCCTCCTTCCTCTATTAATCGGTGTGATTTTGCTTCAGGATTATATATCAGACTCTATATGTTTTCAAACACAGATTGTGAGTGTTGTTAACATCCCTTGTATGAGTATATGCATGTCAGAATTGATCACTGGAAATGACCTGTTTTTTTACCTATCTTTACACAAATAAGAAACTAAGTGGGGTTATGTTTTTTTTTTTGGCTGGTAATTTCAGGTGCTCAAGTACAGAATGGGGAGGAGGGTAATGAAAGAGGAGACAACAACAACAAAGATGGTGGTCAAGGGGGTTACCGAAGGAGACGCTATCGCCCCCGTCGACCAAGAAGCCAACAAGATGGAGAGGTGAGACAGCTTTAGGAGTTGAACCTTTGAAACTGTTTGATAGCTTTTCACCGGTGTCTACCACTTTCATCCTTTCCGCATTGATGATCGTTATGTTTGCTTAAAAATAACTGGTTTGCTTTCTGCAGTGGCACCCCCTCTTAAACAAGTCTCCTTCTGGTCATCCTCCCAGGAAGAGTTTTGTTGAGTCGGTTGAGGGGAGATAAACCTTTCAGTGATTTACTTCAGAGGCAAAAGCGACACTAAATTTGTCTCTTTCCTCCGACGTCACTACATCGTTTCTTGTGGAATTAATGTTATGTTTTATTCGCCCGGTCCTCTATCTTTCCTTCAAATATTTGATTACAATGTGTCTGGGGACTAATTCAAACTCAGAAAAAAATGCACCTTTCAGAGGGATCCAAATTCTTTAGGTACATCAATCTGATGGAATACAAATTGCTACAAACCAGTTACATCTTTTATGGACTTGAAACACATAAAACTTATATGTAAAGAGATATAACGTCAGCACTAGCAAAACTTTGAAAAAAAAAACGTTTTATTCCTGCAGGTACAGGAAAATGATAATCAGGGCGATGGTGAGGGCCCACGTCGCCGCCGTGGTCCGTACCGTAATCGTAACCGCTATCGTAACAACCGACCCCGTGAGGGAGAAGAGAACAAAGAGAACAGGGAGGAGAATGGCGAACAAGGCGAGGATGGTCAGCAAGGCTATCAACCAAGATACCGCCGTCGACCACGTCGTACCCCCAAAGAGGAGGTAAGGCCCTCCACGACTCCAGGTTTTTAGGAGATTCATGCCAATATGAACAAGAAATTACTTCATTACTTATCATCTCAACCTAATAAGTCACCAGTCTCCTGTCCAAATGCAGATAGTTTCCTTTTTTTGAACATGTGATATTGCGATTGTGGACCTATGATTTAAGCCGACAGTTGTGTATCAGTTGGTCGGGTCGGCATTAAGAGATCACAAGTTAGCGAGTTTACCATGCATGGCATGTCTCCTTCTCTTTCCTCACTCTCCCATTCTATGAAATAGCAAAAACCCCTTTTTAACAAGCCTTCATGTGGATCTTATTCTAATGGAGTAACTTGTTGAGTCGGTAAGGGGGATATTAATCAATCAGTGATTTACTTCAGAGGTGAGGGTTACCTTCCTCATCTCGTTCCTCCGACGTCACTACATTTTTTATCAAGATCAGAAATTTTGTTTATCCAGCTTTTAGGCTTGAGGTGGGGGGGGGGGGAAAGGGTAGAGTTTTACTTAAAACTATTTTTTCATGTAGCTTAGTAACACTCATGGAGGATATGTTCATGATAGTGAAGATTTAGCCTTCTTTTGTTTTTTCATAAGGATTCATCCTTTTATAGTTAGAATAGTCAAATATCAGTTCTGTCTAAACCTATGAACATTATCAAGAGAAGCAAAAAATTCCATTCTGCCCATGATATAATCAGGAAAGTGGCAGGAATAAGAAGCCCCTGGTCCCCACACCCCTTACCAAAGTAACACATTAGCACATAAGAATTAGATAATGAGGCAGATAAAGAAATTCAATGGCAAAGAAAGATGAGTGCACCTTGCTTAATGAGATTTTCTTGGCAAGGAATGTTGAACACATGTCTTCTATGTTCTTATCTAAACATTGAGTGTTTGGTTTTTTTCATACTTTCAGGGAAGTAATGATAAGGAGAGACCAAGCCAGGAGAACCCAGAGCCTGTTACCCAGGTCCCTGTGACGAGTGAGGAGTAGAGACAATGGGGCCTCCAATCAAGCCAGTTCAGCCACCCAGTTGCATAAGCATGTTTACCTTTTGAAATAGCTTTTTGGAGATACTTAGCTAAGAGAGAACTTTTACTATTTCTACAATGAGAAACATGAAAAAAATGTCTGTAGCAACCAGGAAGGGAGAGAAAAAAAAGAGAAAAAAATTTGAACAAGAAACATTTCCTGATTTGGCATAGAAAAGAAAAAGAATGTTTGTACATTAATGTTTAGTAGCTTGAACTGGATGAATACAACATTTAGTGCCTAAGCATGATTATCCATAGTTTTGGCTTAGCTTTCCTGTCATTTGTTTGGATTTGTTATCATTCAATTGGCCTGCCCAAAATAAAAATACCATCTTTAATCCTGCAGCTGTCTATTTTATTTGGTAATCTTACCGTCATTAAGCATTAATCCATTCTTGAGGGAAGTTGGAAGATTACAACTGTATCCTTTTCCCTCTCTTTGCTTTCTTAAAAAGTCACCATACATGCAAAAGCATTTGTGGTTGTAATTGTATGCAAATCCTTCACTTGATGTAAAACATCATTCAAGGTAGAAGGAGAATCTGTTCCATTTACCCTTGGAAAGTGGGCATGTATGCCCCCCTCGCTGCCCCTACTGAAACAGGGCCAGTTATCTTTAAAAGTAGTAATCAGCACACAGAAAAACCTTGTGCTCAAATTATATCTCTCTCTCTCTGAAGAAAGCCTATAATATTGTGTCGTGAATGCATACACCGTCGTAAAAACCTGTGTTGCAAAGAGTCGACATTCGAGTCTCCCCGTTATGCAGAATGCATGAACGTATTTGAGAATTTTGATATCCTAAACTCTGGACTCAACCCTGACATGATGCGACTCTTTACAACCGGTGTGTGCTATACTAAGTGAATGTTGACATCCATTCATATCTGGTATAATGTAAGATTTAGTACCTTTCCAACAATCACTATTAGCTTTCAACGAGAGAGAGATTTTTAAATCCTGGGACCTTGGTTACCTATTCCTAGAATTAGGAGAATCCCCAGGTCACTGTACCCGAGACCTCATGCAGTGTGAACAATGGAATATACTTAGTACCCAACCGACACAGTATTCCTTAAATTTGTTTGAAGTGTATATCCTAACCCTTTTTGTTCTTTCATATAAATATGCAAAAAAAGAAGCTTAATTTTGATCATAAAAATGGTTTCCCAGTCTTCAAAAGAATTTTGAATACTTTTAGTTTCCCAAATTCTTATTTAATTATTTTATTCTTTTGGTAAGTTACATTGCAGTTGGACATTTGCAAATCTGTTAATTTTTTTACACTGAATTTAATTTTGAAGAAAAGATTACCTTTTGGTCAGCTGCATTTTAAATGTCTGGTCATTTCCTTCTGTTTTGTCTTTAAAAACTTTGAGAATGAAATATTTGAATTTTTCAACTTTGTTTATTTTCCTTGAAAACAGTGAAACTTTTTGAAATAATTAAAAAAAGTAAAAGAAGTAAAAATTTGAGAAAAAAAATGTAAAACACTTTAGTCTAAAACACTTTAGTCTTTAATTCAGTTCCTTTCATAACTTTTGGAAACAATGACAGTTTACTTAAACATAAATCTTTTTGCAACCCGTTTCAGTTTGCCTTCTCAAATTTAGTTAGACGTTGGAAGGTGAGGCAGTCCAAACATAGTTCTAGAATTTGAGTTAGTACAATTTTCAATTATGGATCAGTTCACACTGGATCCAGAGAACATACTGCATAAGAAATTTTTTTCTGCTCCAATTGTTGTCTGTTTATCGAAGGTTTGTCTCAGACTGAAGGAAGCGACGCCGTTGTCGTCGAGTAGAGCTCTTACTTTATTTTAAATGAATTTATCAGTTTTAATTATTTAATGAAACACTGCATCTTGGGTGGAAGTGCTGGAAATATGGCAAATAGAACTGGAAAGTTAAAAGTATAACAAGTTGTTTTGTTGTCTTTCATTTTGTATGATGTTCCAGTATTGTTTGGTGTGACTATATTTGTTGGTGTTGCTGAGAGAAGGAATTGCCAATAATAAAAAGGAAATGACTGCTGGTAAAGTTTTCTGTCCCATCAAGCTGCTCCCACATTACATATGAAGATTAAATCGACGCTGATAGTGTTCAGAGTAAAAAAATAATAATAGAGGGAGTTGACAACATTTGTCAAACTCTCATCTTCATAGCTTTCCTGAGATGGAAAACTTTGAAAATATTTTGGATGTCTTAAAGTGATTGAAATCATCACTCCTCGTAGTGTGTAGGTTGTATTAGTGGAAAAAACCATGTGTACTTATCTGTAATAAGTTATGTCAAAGTTCACAAGAGGAAAAGAAATATTTTTAGGCTTTTACTAACCTGCAAGCCAAAATGATTGCAATAATCACAGCGATATTAGAAGTCAGAACTTGCATTTAAAACCTCAATTTTTGTGAAAAGCGATTCTCAAACTACTGCTGAACTGTAAGGTCAGTGGAGTTCGAGGCTGGTGGGAGTTGGCCTGGGCGTGGACTGTTGTCTGTGTAACATATGACAGGGTCAAAGGTCACAAGTAAACAACACATGGGGAGGGGGGGAGGGTTTAGACAAATGCCCAAATGGAAAAAACTATCATACCCATGTAATAGGTAACTTTCAGTGTTCAGACGATGTGAGTGATGACATCTTGTCATCAGCAGCTGTAATAACTTTTGGGATGACTAACTGCATCCTACCAATTCAATGCTTGTCAGGATACATTAGACACCTTCATAACTGAATTCAGATACTAATGGGATGACATTTACTTGATAACAATGCATCCTTACAGGTAAAAAAAAATTCAAAAGATTTCAACGATTCGTAACTAAAACAATGGAGCAAGATGTTAATGTAGAACCTTTATTAAAATAACTGTCACTACAGAGTAAAAATGATCAAACCTAAAGGATAATGTACCCATTGGTAATTTACACAATTGATGTATACTTCTCTAAAAATTTTCTCTATTTTTACTCCAATATTTCCAAATATGGAAAGTTCCAATACACATAGTTATACTCTGTAGGCCTACTCAACAGAACTCATGCCTATTCAAGCTAGAGACAGATCTGATTTAACACCGGTTCTTTTAATGAAAAGTCGAGATAAAGCCCGGGATCGAAAAAAAGGAATATCTTGATCTACCCTCATATCAACCCCAGTCCCCTGACATCGAGTGAGTTTCACAAGTCCCTTAGAAAGGGAGTAGCTACCTGGCATGATCAGGTCAAAGGTCGATGAGCAATCTACTGTTTACACACGACCCAAGAAGCCTCCGCAAATGACAATGGTTTTCCACATTAGAAATAATTCTGTAATGATAAGTGTTGAGATTTGTATACACACAACATGAAGGTACTGACAAGAATTCCTCCTTTTGCTTAATTACTCAAAAAGTGAACCCTCTCTCTGTAAGGATCAAACCTAGCTAAATGAAGGAAAAGGATTTGTCTCAGCTTCAAGAAAAACATAAGTCAGGGAATCTTTACTAATTTTCCATGAGGGTCAGAGATAAAAACTACCAATTCATATCTTTGCCTTAGAAAATACTACTAGAAAGTGATTTTGAGTGTTTGACCTATGGAAACAGAAATTTACCACCATTTTATAACCACGGGACTATCTCTTAAAGAGTCTGCATACCCTATTAGTAAGAGATTGTTGGCATGTTTTTTTTTTCACCAGCCAGATCAAAGGCTGGATTTTGCAAAAGAGCTGCTTTTTACAGCCTAAGTCAGAGTGACAACAAATTCTTATCCAATGCAAATTACAGTTCCAGTTTCCAATCTAAAATACTAAATACTAACTTTCCTATAAAAGGTGAAACTTCACTGAATAGAAAAACATAACAGCTTCCTTTTTACTAAATAACAAACATAGGTTCTACTATTACTTGTGATATCTAACAACACTAATGACATACGTTGTAATATTGTTCGGTCATATGACCGACTTATAAACTTGAATATTCAAGTTTATCACGCCTGGGCTCCACCTCTCCCGCATTCCCAACCCTCCCCCAAGTTTTTTAAAAACATCAGCTGGGTACGAATCTGTTCATATAGTTTCGCCAGCCTGGGCATCTGTGCTTCCATGGCCACGGATTGCTACACTCCTTTGCCACGAAATGTCTACCGCATATGGGTCCATGGGCCTTCTTTTCACCTTTTAAAAGATTGTTGATTTTATGGAAGGTCTGCTCTTTCTTTTCAACATTTTGCAGTTGTACCAGTAGTCTTCACATATCGGGGACTGAACCGACTGCCTCTTCCATCGTTGGTTGCCTTTGCTCTTGAGAGATGGTACGGGTGCCGCTCATAACTCTCCACACTGCGAGATAATCACAGTCAACTTGGGCCTGTTGTTAGAACCTGTTGGTACATTCTAGCAACCAAAATAGGGAAGTAATAACTGCAAAATATGTTCAAAACTTTTGCCTAAGAAAGACAGAGAACACGATGGGAGATTTTTGCATCGAAAAACGTCGAAGCATTTATCACATCAACTCAGCCAAATTGCTCTGCTACTATTTGTAAGACAGAATTAAATGTTATGCTGCAAACACAATTTTGAAAGATATGACAAGTGTTGACTTCAAGCGATCAGCGAGCTTCTTGCACTGTGTACCTACATATCAAGTTATGAATGAAGTTCAAGTTTTACTATTGAGTTATCATCTGTTAATAGGTTAAAAAACAAAAACTTTTGTTGTTATTTTCAAACAAACTTACCTCAATCTTTCTCATCACTAATAAACCATCTATGACTTTACCAAACACGACATGTTTCCCATCCAAGAAATCGCACTTTGCACAAGTAATGAAAAACTGACAGCCATTAGTGTCTTTGCCGGCATTGGCCTGGAAAGATCAGAAAGAAAATTTAATTGTCAAAGTTTGGGGATCAGCAACTCTGTGTTTAAGCAGATGGTTGGGCTCACCTCCAGCTTAAAGCGTCTGAAGACTCATGCAAAAAGAAACGTCTAATGGCGGTAATCTGACCTAGTTTCGAATGAGGTGTAACAGAAGTGTTAGACACCACCATCGATCCCAGAAAATACACACACACGGCTTCATGCTACCGTCGGTAAATAGACACTAGTGTACAGTCAGTACATACAGCTACAGTCAATACCCACAGCACAGTGTACACACAATACAGCGATGGACATCTCAGGTCCAGCTAAAGATAACAAGGTATCACGTTTCATTACTGTACTTTCTGCATTTTGTAGCGACACGAACAAAACGTCACTTGCAAGCAATGGAAAGTTAACTTTTGTCAGATGGCCGCACAGGGTTTGGGGCGAGTCTTCAATGCCTTTAAGAAGCCTTGTCGCAACTAGTGGTGACAACAGTCTCATAAAGGTTACAGATTACTTATATTTATGTACAGTAATCATCTTACTAGCTTTACTACACTCATAGCTGTATCACAGAGAGAGAGATAGAGTAACCAAATTTCAGCACCATTTTATAACAATCACAAAGTGTTTATATGTCTTTTTCAGTGCCATCAATATTATGCCATAAACTTTGGAACAAGGGAATAAACATCTCTTAAGATTTTAAACACTCACCATTGATAGTAATCCAGGCCCATCATGCTTCAGTCGGAACGATTCATCAGCAAATTTGTCTCCATAGATACTGGCCATTCCGGTACCGTCACCCTGCAAGGAATGATGTAGCGCAGTTATAATACTGTGCAACCACCGTATGAAACCCTACACATCATTATGAAGAGTCGATTTGAAAGAATGTATTACTGGTATTTGTTCCAAATTTTTGACAGGCTTTAATATTATATAGAATTTTACAATTTTGTTTCCTACTATTTGTTCTCTAACATTCACACTTGCAAGTTGTATCCTTACACTCAGGAACTTACTACAGAAAGAAGTGTATTTAGATGTCTATACAGCTTTTCAAGAAGAGAAAGGAAGACTAGGGAGGCGGGAAAGTAACATGTTTTGTGTTGATTTAGCATCGTTCGGACAAGAGTCTGTGTCAAATAATGATCAACGTGTCAAAATGTACACTTTAAAAAATTAAAATGCAGAAAATATAGTTGTTTAAGGCAATTAACCTCTCGACTTGATCGAATTGATCATACATTTAATGCTATCAAGTAAAGTTTTGATGTTTGTACCAATTCCTTTGTATTTTGCACAAAAAGTATTCATGTTGAGCTCTCATCTGTTGTTATCACACCTTGGGAAAACCTCTTGTTGTAGTGTAGGTAATCAATTTAACTAAACAAGAAATCCATGGATGAAATCTGCTGAACATCTAATCACATCAAAGATTCTATGATTATTAAACAGAGCTCTGCAAAATAAATTCCATTTAATCCATCTTTCACTTCCCTCCCCCCAACCCCCCCCCCCCCAATTGCCCCCAAATATCCTACCTTAGATTGAGTTCAATAATCATGTCAGCAGAGAGTCATAAAAATATTTTAAAAGAAATAAAGAGATGTGGGTGCATTTCCGGAACGTATATATCTCGACTTATAAATAGTATATTATAGCCTTGAACAAATTGAACATATACAAAAGAAGGATAAACAGAAGATCTAATAATATTTCTGAAAAAAGAATGCAAATTAAGTAATGAATATTCAGACACTATGATTAAACTAAAAGGAAATAAAATAATACTTAATAATAGAGACATAGTGAGCATTGTGGGGCAAAATGTTTTCCTTTTTCTTAGAGGTAACAATTACCTTGAGAAAGTCTCCACCCTGGACCATAAAATCCTTGATCACCCTGTGAAAGGTACAGCCTTTGAACCCTTGAGGTACACCATCCTTCCTGTAAAAACAAATATGCCAAAAAAGGGTAAAGATGTAGTATTTTAATGTTATATGTGCAGCACCTAAATGTAATCATATTAAAACTTTGGAGGAAAACTTTTCTGGACAGTAATATACCCCTTTATATTAATCCTGAAATTACAGTAAACACAAATTCCCAGGTTGGCATTGATAAAAAGTTTTAAATTTCCAAAATAGAAGATTATGTGACCATTTCATCATTTTCAGTATATTTTTGGGCTGAAGAATTTCACTTCAAAAGAAGCAGAACTAAATTTACATGATAGGTTAACAATGAATGACTTACAAATGGGATATGAAATGTCTACAATTGTTGTAAAGAGTTTCATCTGTGTTCATCAAACGTCCACATTATTGAGCCACTTATTGGGTATAAGCATACCTTGAGCCAAGTCAGCGTACATACCACATAAAAACAAAGCACTTTCATTTCTCTAAATAATTTAAGTAGAACATTGTGCAGGAATCTGAACTTGACTTTTGGTTGCCCTTTTGAAATCATGTTGAATTTCCAAGTAATCATAAAGTACAGAAGAAAAAACCTTTCCAGCTTACATGAATTCACCAGTACAGAACTGCCTGAAATTTTCAGCTGTTTTAGGAACAATGTGGGCAAACAGTTCCATTTTCATTCTGCCAACCTCCTAGAAGATAAAAACAATATTATTTAATCATGAGGTTGAACAAGTTTAAATCATGATAGTTTTCAAAATATTACACTACATTTTAATATACTGGCGGAGTGTATAGCCTAGTGGTTAACGCCGGAGTCTCCCAGTCATGAGATCCCCGGTTCGATTCCCCGCCGACAGCAAGGTGTGTCGTCTGGCAAAGGGTGTTGTTCAATAACAACTTCCCAACATGGACGTTAAATGGATGTGTGCCGAGAGATTGGCTTCGGTCAGCTTGCGAGTCTACAGTATAAGCCTCCATGGCTTCTTCCGCGAGTTCCTGCTTGCGGGAAGATCACATATACATATACTACAACATTTTAATTATACTACATATATACTGCACTTTTCATTTACTACATTATACTACAACTTTAGAGGCTTAGCATTATAGATCACCTATTCTACTTGGCAACTTTTAAAATCACACAGTTCAATCTTAATAATGCAGTTCTAAGGAAATTCATTCATTTTTTTAGTTCCATTCATAGGTACAATCTACCACAACACCACTATGCCAGGGCACTGCAGAGTTTCTTGTGTTGACCATGAATTTAAGACTAATAATACAAAGATAATCATTTTATATCATGACGACACGCTTAATTGCTTTGAAATCAATTATTGACATTCTTGTCTTACGAACAAGTTTTCAGAAATGTTCTCATGGTTCAAAAGAATAAATATCAACTGTCATCAAGTCTACTGGATAGTGTACATTATATGCTCTGCTGAAGTAAAGTTTGATACCTGCATTCAAAATGGTACATACAATAGGAGTAACACACACATCTTAGCTATGTGGCAGTAGAGAACTATTCTTCTCCATCCTACCAAGATTACAAAGTCAGCTACTCTCACCTGACCAGCGACTGATATGTCAAAGAAGACAATAGGGTTGTCAGAATGTGTGATGTTTGACATGGTTGAATGATGCACTTTAAATCTGAAAGAAATCAGTAAAATTTAATTTTTTTTTAAAGTAAAGATTCTTAGTTTAAAGGCATTGAAGACTAGCCCCAAACCCCGTGCAGCAATCTGAAAAAGTTAAATTTCTGTTGCTTGCAAGTGACGTTTTGTTTGTGTCGCCACAAAATGCAGACAGTATGAAACGTGAGACCTTGTTATCCTTAGCTGGACCTGAGATGTCCATCGCTGTATCGTTTATACACTGTGCTGTTGGTATTGAGCGCAGCTGTATGTACTGACTGCACACTAGTGTCTAATTACCGACAGTAGCAAGCGGTGTGTGTATTTTCTGGGATCGATGGTGGTGTCTAACACTTCTGTTATACCTCATTCAAAACTAGGTCAGATTACCGACATTAGAGGTTTCTTTTTGCGCGAGTCTTCACATCCTTTAAATGTTTAACCATACGTTTTACAGTTCAAATCCTGTCTCAAACAAATTTGACTATTTCTTCTCCCGATTAGCTGAAATGTTGACTGAAAAAGTGATTGATGCTTTGCATTCCACAAGTTCTTGTTGTGAACTGGAAGGGAATATGGTACTAGTAGGCCTTTATAGTACTATCATTCTTAGTCCAATAGCGTACTGTAGGCCTAAAACTTAGTTAGACCCAAGGCTTCCTAGTATAGTTGGTGGCCTTAGGTTAATTCAGATCCCATTTTGTTCACCCTTCTATGAACATGCAAGATATTTTAATAATAATAATAATTTTGTGGCTAGTTAAGTATCATTACCAGTTACTGCAGTACTAGTAGGCCTACTGTTACTACTTAGGCATAGTAGTAATTGTGCGAGGCTACTTACTGAATAATGCTAGACCTAATTTGGGCCTAGGCCTAGGTACTTACTGTAGGTCCAAATTGCACTGTAGGCCTAGCCTAAGTTACGCTTATGCTTGGCCTACGTACAGTACGAGAACCTACTGACACAGTGACAGAGGAACAGACACGATTTTCTTTATTACTCTAGGCCTATAAATGTTTTGATGAATTAATAAGTTAGTATCTACTAAATACAAGTCAATTGTATTAACCTTATAGTTGGCTGGAAGATTATCGACTAAATATTAGTTGTGAACTGATGACTCCTCAGATCAAACGCATGGAGAATAATATTCAAAGTTCATATGCCCTCGCGCATCTCATTTACTTCCGGGACATCATAATATAACATTTCATATCGTTACTTTTAATTGGCTAACATACGCAGAACTGAGGAAATTTACCAATCAGATGAACTCTAAGAAGGAAGATCATTCGCTCGGTTGCAGACGAAATGTTTTCATTGACTACAAATTACAAAATCCTAACACCACAGAAATAACCTTGAATCGAAATGCAAGGAAGTCTAATTTGGGGATTTTCAGATCTTGTGAATTGTTAATGAAAGGTAGTTCTTTCCTCTTTTAATAAGGTATTTGTTAAGGATAATTAAAGCTGATGTAAGACATCGTAATTTTTCTTCTCGTTTGATCGTTAGCCTAACGTAAGGATAAAGTACGTTTCATACAGCACGAAGGTGTATCCTCCTCCTCGATACAATTAATTTAATTGTCGCTCATTGCTCAACTCAATGGGCCAATTAAATGAAAAAACCTCGCATAAGCTGCATTTCCTCACGTTGATCAAGTGTGGTGTTGTGATAAATGCTAGGCCTACTGTACAGTAGCCTAGCCCTTAGCTATAGGGTTCACAGTGCAGCCAAAAGTGGGCTTTTATTATTAACCCCAGGAAGCTAACTGTAACAACTTACTAGCTAATATACTAATACATTAGTAATAATGGTGAGGTGAAACTTTCCAACTACCCAATTAATACAAGGGCCCGAACCAGAGCTACCATTCTACTTGTGACAAATCAAAGCAACATTTAAATTTTAATTCTTTGGAAGTACAGGGTAGACCTAGCCTAGTAACAGTAACACTAACAGGAGGCCTATAATAAATGATCGATAGGACTCTGAGAGCCTTTCTTTAGTGTTTACGTAATCAGTGACAAAAATGAAGGGTGTGTGCTGTTGCTATTAACTGACAGCTGCTTAAATATGCATTATTATACTTGTACTTGGTAACCTGATCATGTTTTGTTAAATAAGGATAGCACTCTTGCTTATGTTTTTAAGTTAACCAATCATCAGGTAAATAAGCATCAAGCAATACTAGTACTAGGTTAGGCCTACTAGTAGTAAAACTAGGATAGTTATCGTTGGGAAAAAATGAGCATTGCAGTAGACCTAGTGCTTTTTTAACTCACTTCAAAGACATGCTAGTGCTCATATATGATCTTTCAGATAACAGGGTAGCCTACTGTACACTGGTTTTCAATGATGAGAGAAAAATAAGCATGCATATTGCACATATGAGACTTTGATCAAGAGCAAAATATTATATTAAATTTGGGAAATGTGTCTACATGAGTCAGACATTTTTAGCGTTTTTGACACTTCAGTAGACTGTTGTGGAATACACAGATAAACTTTCCATATGCAGACACTTTTCGATACAAGACAATTTAAATATAATATATATAATATAACATTTATGCAGCACAGTTCAGTTCTAAGTTTCATGTGGCATTAATTAGCACCTGGGGTCTGAATGAGGTTAAGAAACAGGTTCGAAGTAGCCGTTTTTTAGGACCATTCCCAACACTTTCTGAAAGCATAACTTTGAGAAGCTACACATCTAAAACAGTGAATTTGTTCTCAGTTTGGTCAAGGGTGCTAAGTTACTTCATCAGAATGCAATATTGTTGTCATAGTGGCTAACTTGCTGCACTGACAAGCAGCGTAGTAATTTGGAAAGATAAGGCATAGTTAAATTAGTAAAGCTGAGTGGACAATCAATCCGCATCCTACCCCCACTCCTTGTGTAGTCCTACATTTTATTTATCCTTTATAAGGTGTTCATTTCTCATAGTCTTCTCTTCTAACAGATACATCTTGATCTCATTATTATTTCTGCTGGTGAGAACATGGGTTCAAAAAGAAGTTCTTCGAACACACTGGGAGGATTTGAAAGTGAACTCAACAGTATTGTGAAAGAGGTAATAGGTTACAATGTTTTCCTGTGGTTTTGTATTGTGAGATGAGGGTATGGGGAAAAGGGGGGTGGTAGGTGGGAAGTTGAACATTGCTATAATCAGTAACTGAACTTCTAAATTGATATTTCATCTCCCAAATAACAAACACATCTGCTGATAAAGATTTTCAAAAAACTTCACACAGTAATGAAGAATGTTTTGAAAATGTTGAAGAAGCAAGGTGTAAAGACTGTGTGATGTGATTCTTAGACTTGATATGCTGTAAGGGCTACAGACACTGTGAACAACATTGTCCTCATCACTCTTATAGGGATTAGAAATCATATGAAAATAGATTCAACTCCCATAAAAAAATCCATCAAAGATTGACCAGTTTACTAGTCTTTTCTGAATACTAGTTTCATTTATTAATAAACATAATTAGCTAATTATGCTCATTAATGATGTAAAGGGAGTAACTGCCTAATTTTCTGTTATGTTATCTCTTTGTTGTTTACAACCTATGTTTCAAGGACACTGAACACAGTTTTGTGGCAACTTTTTCATTTTTTAGTTCTTCAGGTCGTGACATGTATATTCACTATCGAATAGATACTGTAGTCTCTGTTACTGTGGATGTTGACAATTTGCATATTTAGGGAAAGATGAACTGCCATATCACACTTTACTAGTACTCTGTAAGTATCATTGCTACCTAACATCGTTGTTGCGTTTAAAGTGACTGATCTCTTGGCCTTTTTCTTCAGTATTTAGAATTTTGTGGATACAACCGTACCTCCACTGCATTTGAGAGCGAAGCCAGAGAAAATGGAAAAACCTTGGCTGTACTTCCACCGAAGTCCTGGGACAAAAACAAGGCTGATATGCAGGTGATCATGGTATTTTCTTAAGTGGTTTGGGGGGGGGGGGAGAGGGGGAGGAGTGAGAAAGGGGAAGAATGTGGTGGAGGGTGTGTGTCTATATTATGATGGGTCAAACAAATGAGTATTACAAGAACTCACCAACTATGATTTCCTGGTATTGTGATGGTTGCTGAGAGTAACCAGAAATAAGTGTGGGCTAGGCTAGAAATATAGCTTTAATATTGCATACATTTTGTATCATTAGGGTCATACGGATACATGTCTGTGTACATACTAAAAGAGTAAACATGTGTTGTTTGGAAGTACTCAAACTTCACTTGACATATCTGTAATTATAACAACAGATTTGTCTCAATGATAAAGCAACTAGTTACATATTTCTTATAATTGAACAAAAAACCCTTGTGTCAATTTCATACAAGATTCACTCTTTGTGAAATGTGTAATCTGTGGGAACTCCATGAAATCTCTCAACTCGCCTGAAAGGGATAACTATTACTGGGTTGATAGTACAGCGTAAGATGATTAACTGCCTCTGCATATTCCTGGGAGGCAAATCAGACTAGACCCAGTTACAACTACTAAGAAATGTTAGTTTTGGAGAGAGAGAAAAACAACTGTTGGCAAACTGCTTATCTACTGCAAAAAGCCTATATTAGAGTTAGAGGGCCGGACAATTCCATCCTAGCGGGATCATCTTCAGAGCTAGGCTAACTAAAATGAAAACAAACTAAGAACACATTAAGAGAGAAACAGATGGACAGAGAGTGAAATGAGACAAATGAGCAATCAATAGAACAAAAAATAAACATAACAAACAAAAAATTAGTTTTGTACGTCTGTTAAAATGATGATGCTAACAATTAAAATTATATACCAAAAACTGTGCTTTTTTTGTCATAATACTTTTCACTTTCCTGAGAAGACAACTAAAAGTCTAATGCTCATATGCAGTCTGAAAATTCAACTTGTAAGTGACATTTTAAATGTTTCTGTCTCCAATGCAGAGTGACCTGCTCACCTTCTTCAGAAGCGGAAATCGCAGAGAATTCTTCGGACTGTGGGACGACAATGTTCCAGAGAGCGTCCGTACGACCGATCCCATCTGCAAGAAGCTTGAATTCTATCTCAACATTTATTTTGCAATATTTCCCATCAAATATCAACTGAATACAGGAAAAAAGGTAAAACCTATGATTGAGTGTATAAGCATTTATCCAACTGTTTTGACTAATTTCATACATTGATATCCAGCAATTTACAAGGTAATTTTGTTATGTATCATTTCTCATCATTTACGAATGTATGAGAAGTCAAATGCACATTTATGTAATTTATGGAAAAAATGTTTATAATAGTAGCTTTGAGAAACCTGTATGAACAGAACAATAAACACTTCACCCTCATTGGAATACTATCTGAAATGAAATCCCCCACCCCAAAAATTGGAAATAGAACAACCATGTTCATGACAAAAAAAGTGTAAATGCAATTAAAAATCTCAATTGTAAAAATTTGATTATTACAGAGTAAAGTCAAGTTAGAAGATGCGATGACAGGGTTCAAATCATTCCTGGAGACCAAGGGAGCAGCTCTGAGTCAGACCACGGAGTTTCTACCATTTTATGCCCTGCCGTTTGTTCCCGATCCAACAAAACATCCATCCTATAAGGAGCTGTTTGCTGAGAACTGGATTCCAGACTTGCAGACGAGACTGGAGAAATTTCTTGCCCTGACCCTCCCGGCCCAAGCTCAGCCGAGGCTGTTTGAAATCTACGTATCCTCAGATAATAAATATTGATTTGTGAAAAAAAGTATTTCTGGTGACCTTCAGTGTTAAGAACTTTTAGGATGACTGTCTTTATTTATTTCAATGACAGGTAATTTTTGGAAGAACAAAAAACATATTTCATTCATGTTGAAGTTTTGGTAGTGTTAATGTCTTTGACTTTTGTAATTGAAACTCTGTTTCCTTGTCTCAAATGATATCTTCCTTAATTTATTCATTCATTCATTCTCACAGCAAGACATTAACAGTAGTAAGTATTTGAGAAAATTTATATCGTTTTCAAAAGTATACTTTCTTGAAGTGTTTACTGGTTTGGTAATGCTAAGAAAGTGATCCATTAGATAATCCAGCAGTCCTGGGCTGTGAGGGAAACCTGGAAGTCCTGGATCGGAAGAAGAAACTGGGGGGGGGGGTGGGGAGGGGTCGGTGGGGTGGGAAAGGAAGAGGTATAGAAAGATAGATGTTAGGTGGAGGAAGTCCATGAAAAGTATCAGTATATATGTACACAGAAAAATACTGAAAAGGCATAAGGTTCACCAAGCACATTAGCCTTCTCCCATTGCAGATCTTTCTCTTATAAGATGAGGATTTTAAGTTCCCAATAGATAACTTTGTCAGATCTAAAGCAAACGGTTGTTCTTATCCATTTTTTAATTTCTAGATAAATGCTTTCAAGGTTTTGTCAATGTTCCCACAGTAGCTAAGATAGCTTTTTGGTGATATCATCTTTATTTCATATAATATTTACCTTCTTGTATCCTTTCTTTTAGAAAATTCTGGTCAAATGCAAAAATTTCAGCAAAATGTTGTTGATGCAGAAAGGAGAACAATGACCTACATCAGAAGATACAACAAAATACAAGTAAGTTTGTAAAGCAAGACTAATATATTTCTGTGTAAGTAAACCTGCTGTAGAACCTGTAAAACACTGGCATAACAAAGCAAAGGACACCCCACACCGCACACCCCACACACCCTATTATGTTTCCACTTCTCTAGTCTCTACGATACCAGGCCAGGTAACAAGTTTTAAAGTTAGCAATGTTATGTACAGACTTGAGACGTTCACTCAAAGAGTTCCATATTGTAGGACCTCAGCTTTTAGAGACCATCTTAGAAACTAGTCAAATATGGAAACATGAAAAGTTTTTCTTTCTCTTTTTCAGGCTGACTATCACAATCTGATTGGCATTACGGCCGAGCTAGTGGACACCCTTGAAAGTTGCATTAGTGGAAACCAGGTAAGTTACTCTAGAGGTGAGCAATGTGCAGCCGAAGGGACACATGCGGTGCACACAAATTTACTGCTGCTCGGCAAGGTTTTCACTAAACCCTGTAAATGCAGTCAAGGAACCCTGTAATATTGTATCAAATGTTTTCTTAATCTAACAGGAAATCAACTGAAAGAATGAATTTACTGAATGGCCGAACTGAATAACATGGAACATTGGAAGTTTTGTATAAAGTTGGGCTTACTTTTGATAAGATATATTAACATAACAGATGGACAATGTAGAACTTTTAGTTCCCAAAGAATGTAATATTTCCAATAATTGTGCAAATACTTATCATATCCTCTCCTGTGTACCATACGGCACTATTTCATGCATTCAGTTGTAAATCTTTCTTCTCTCTTTCAGGTAACCCCAGACTACCTCCAAAGTGTCTGTCAGAGGTTATTTTCCAACCAGCTTAGAGAATCGGTGGATGTTACCAGACCACCAACAGTGAGTCAAATATCTTGTTTCTCTTCTATCAGTTACTCCCTTTCCATTCCCACATGTTTTTTTTTTCCTGTGTAATTTCAACTTGCTTTTGCACGGTGTACAAAATTTGTGTTATTTCTTTTATACAAACTTCTGTTTCAGTGTTGTGAAACTTAAAGGAAACTTATTAGGTTGCAGAAAGTTGAGTGCAGAGTTCATTTCCTTTTCCACAATAGGCCGTGTCGCACCCCGTCCCCCCCCCCCCCCCTTCTGAAAGAAAATACAGTTTCTTGAATTTAAAGTTGACCACTTAAACTATTAACATTTTGCACAGTTGTGAGGTCATAGCAGGGAACAAATCATGTAAATTTTACGAAGAAAGCCGATTGAAAGCCTTTTTGTGATTTAAGACTACCATTGTATTGTCAGGTTTTCTACAAAGGAAGTTTTAGTCAATTTCCTTTAAAAAATTTGTCATTATTTCTGTTTCTCTTTTCTTTTCTTTATTCAGGCAAACTCATTATTGAAAGCATCATTTGCCCAGTACAGGTATGATCTTATTAATATGATATAATATTTCAATTATTAATAATGCTACAAATTTAAATGTTTCAAAGCTTAATATTGATATATCTCTTTGAATGGAAGCTAAAGAGATAGGAATGTTATCATACAGATTATTTATGCTACTAGTTTTCAAACTTTTTTGCAGCCTATGAAAAAAAATGGTTTTAGTGTGAAATTGTACTTGTCATTTCCAATCATATATATATTTAATTATTTATGTTGGTATACGGTAACTTTTTGTGTCCCATAATTCCTGTACTGTGTTATAGATATGGAGCTGCAGTGACAGAAACATTAAACATATCGAAACACCACCATCAAATTTGCATGGATTATCTCTTTCTGTTGAAAATACCTTTATTTTCTTTGGTGGTATCTGGTTGAACTAACTTTAGTTTGCATGGTGATTTTGATTTGCTAGCATCAGTTGTTGCATCTTGACAAATATATTGAGAATTTAGCGAAGGAACGGCATGCAATTTTTGAAGCTGTTAACTCAACACTGTTACATTTACTCCAAGAATGTGCCTCTTTGTATTCTTAAATTCTAATCTTTATGTAAGATTATTATAAATCCTAACAGAGAATTCAGTCATAATCCTTTAAACTTTAATATTCTCTGGGCATCACAAAGGTTACTTAGTACAAACAACAACACAAAGAAACAAGGGCTAACTTACTTTTTAACGTAACAGTATGTTACCGGTGTGTATTTTTCATACATTTAATTCATTTGAATTTATTTTCATTCGTCTTTTGGTAACTTTGATATTTTTTCCTTGTGTACTCGTTTTCCCCAGTCCTATTATTGAAGAGAAAAAGTGAGTTTTGTAAAAGAGAGTTAACAGAAATAGCGTGGCTTTCAATTGTCCTCTCATTCAACTTTACTTCTTTTGAACTTTCATTAAAAAGTCAACTTCATTCTGCTTCTACCTTTTAGTAACTAAATAGTTCATTCTCATTTTCTTTGTTTTTAAAATTTTTTGTGGCAAACCGACTAAAGGAGAGATGTTGCTTTCGTTTGGTGTGACCTGCTGCTCATTTATCGTTCATCTCGTTGCAAATAGATAGCAAGTTTCCTCAGTTCTACTGGCAAACCATTGTACAGCGATCTTGCATCTTCCTGCTCATCATGATTTTAATCACTAATCTATCTCTCAAGTTTCATTTCCATAGCTAACAAATAGCTATTGTTCTCACTCCATTGCATATGCTGTCCTATAATTTGCAATGCTAATTACTAACCTCTCTATCAAGTTTTATGTCATAACTAATAAAAAATCAAATGTCCTCATTTCTACTGCAAAACAATTGTAAAATTATCATGATTTTTTTTTTTAAACTCATGTTTTGCAATGTGCATCTCTCCATTTTCTCTTCATTTTCCATTTGAAACAAATGCAAAGTCCCTTACTTCAATATTATGAATCCTTTCATATTCTTGCTATTACTGTGCAGTGTAGATCACTTACCTGCCTCCTCACAACATATGCATTAAATATATAACAATCCAGCCAATCCTGATAACGTCATATATTGTTACGATGCATATTAACAGCTCATTGCAGCTTTTTAGGCAAAATAAATACCTCACAACATCCTTACTGAACGGCATACCGTTGATTTGAAGGAATCTTGTGGGGAAAAGAAGTATGATTGTAATTCTAGACAAGAAAATGCAACCAACTTTTTCAAGAAATTAACACTGAAAAGTTTGGATATGCTATCTCCTTGCCCATTTCAAGTAACATTGCTTTCACTCAACTCCCTTTTCCCCAGATTTTACAATTATAGAACTGTTGGTAGGTTTTCGTACATATAATGCAAAATATTACTGATGAATACTTGTCACATCAGTGAGATGAATACTTCAGTGAGAATGTGAAATTCATGCTCTTCAAAATCAAATTGGTTGAAGTTACAATCAGTTTCCTCGTTGAGTTTTTTCCAGATCTGTAATTTTGCAGACTCTCAAGTAAAATATGGTTTCTTCTCTTGGTTCTTAATTGATGTGTTACCATTTCTTACCTCTCATTTGTAAACATGTGTAAACCTTTCTACACAGACTTAAAGTTTAGTTTCAATTCAATGTTTAAACATTTTCTAAAGCAGCGCCCTCTTCATATCATCGTGTGATGTCTATTCATGGTCTTGATTCCATCATTTTGCTGAGCTGACAAAGTTTGAAATGTCCTCTTTGGTTCCATTTAATTCTCTGTTTCTATCTAGAATATGACAAAAACTTTTTAGTAGCAAAAGAGAACCTTATAAGTGATAATGGTGAGCTATTGCTGGTGCAAAACATGGATAATACAGTATCTTGAGAGTGATGAACCCTAATCCCCCCCCCCCTCTCCCTCCCCCAGCTCATTCTGAATGGAACCTGACTCATCGTTACTGTTATGACCTATCGTTCAATAGTTGACAAGTTGAATGAGTTGAATGACTGTATTCTGTTAACTACTGGTGTTCGTTTAGGTCACACTCAAACATTATTCCCCTGAGATCCGTTACATTTGATAAAAATTGCACAATTGTATTCCTGGAATATCACATACTGCCAAATACCAGTCAAGAAAATGCCCATACTGAAACACAAATAAGATATTTTAGTAAGATAATTTTATTTGAACTGTCTTAAGTTCTTCCTTAGCAGAAAATACCATTCTAGTTAGTGGGGGTTATGTCTGACAGCTGATAGTGGGGTATTAATAATTTTATCTACTCATTTAGCTATTTTTTATTGATTATTCTTTTGATATATTCTGTACACAGTGAAGATGTACCCCTGCTACCGTCACTAGATTACGATCATATCAAGAAAGACCTGGTTTCGGCCGAGACGAGGGAGAAAGCTTTACTCCTTCAAGCGTTGAGATGGGTAAGGGCAAAAATAAATATCTTAAAACCCATCAGTATTTTTTTATCGTCTTATTTAATACTTTGGAGGAAGAAAGCATCGTTGCCCTTCCTGCCTTGAGATGGGTGAGGATAAAATCACCTCTAGTCCTTGCTTTTCCTTCTGCGGTGCTGGCCTGTATTCTTACTAGAAATATCTGGTGAAGGTTTACTGTAGTCACCGAATTAAAAGAGATATTCTTGATGGAAGATATTTCTTGTGGCTGAAGGTTCACTGTTTACCAATCTTTTTGTGGACGAGTGCTGTTGGAAGTTTAACTTGGGTTCTCAGCTTTTGATATGAAGCCACCGGATAATGTTTTGATTCGGTCCGTAACGAACTTCAATTCGATGGATTGAAATTACCAATAAGACCTGGAATCAGGAGATGATGTCATTATTAACAAAGGGATGTTAATTAAAATGAGCGAAAATGAAGCAAAGGTGAATGAGTATCTTGAACGTATCTTGAATGGATATATAGAGAGGGTGACCTGCTCTAACATTGACCTGTTTTGATAAATATGATCAACCAACAGGACTGTTTGAATATTGACATCCCTTTAATCATAAATGGTGGAGAAATTCTTTTCAATGTTCACTGAGGATTGTTTTTTGAGACAAAGTAACATGTAACATATTGAAGCAAGAAACCTTTACCTTAGTGTGTGATATAGAATTCTATTGTAATCTTTTTGTCATTCACTGGAGAATGTAATATATTTTTCTGTCTGCGTTTCATTTTATTTGATATATTTTGTCTCCAGCGATTGACTCGTAGTGAGTCAGGAGAGCAGAGAGATACAGTCATATTAGCGTATGTACAGCATGATCTGTTAGGGTGCAAAGAACCCTCAGATCACAGGGTAAGTTGGGCTACACTCAGCTGATTATGTTCTCATCCGTAATTTTAACCAAGGAAGAGTCCAGATCTTTGATTTGTATATACATGTATTATAAGCATTTAAAGGGATAATAGAGGTGACTGAAATTGGATTGATGAATAAAAAATTATGGAAATGATCCTCATAGCATTTTGTAAGATATGAATTTTAAAAACATTGGTGAATATTTTGTGATTGCATCTGGCAACAATATAGTGAATGATGTCATCAGGTGATTTTTTCAGCTGAAATTTTTTTTGTTTTTCTTATGTAGATGTAATATGTAGAGGAGTATCCCTTCCCGTTTTGAGAAATTTTTGTAAATTGAAAGGTGGCCAGATGCAAAGTAGTGCATTATTTTTAAATTTTGGAATCGATGTTCTAAAATCTTCAACTTTTGTACCACACAGACATGTTGTATAATTATGTTCTGTACACTTAGACTTTTTTGGTAATATTCTCTCTACCTGTTGAGGGATAAGCCTCTTCCTCCTCCCCCCCCCCCCCCAACCAGAAATACATGAGAATGAGCCTCTGGTCATATAATTAATCATGCCACATATTAGCTTAGAAATGATCTTTTTCTATGATTGCCTTGTTTTGCTGTTACAAGTCTTTCATAATAATCTTTCCATTGTGTTTACTTATTTTTCATCACAGGTAGCTATTTTGAAGATGCTGGTTGATTCGGATGAGGTTGTACAGCAGTATCTGTGTCGTCTCTTCAACGGATTTGCTTCTCTCTCTGTTGGTAGGTACACCACTGTGATGCAACCGACAAATGATAAGATGCAAGCTTGAATAACTGGCGAAAAGTCTTCAAATCTAAATAAAAAGTAATGTTTCTGCAGAGTAACAAGTAAATCATGTTTTCCATGTGCTCTTTAAATTTTCATAGACTCCACACGGGGGTATAGTTTTACCATACATGTTTAACTTTCATATATTAAAATGTACTAAGTATGGATGCATTTTTCACAACAGAAATATTATGTATATGTACTATGTAAATAAACATGTAATTCTTCTTGAAAAAATACTTTAGCAAAAACAATGTTGCCATGGGAATTATGGAAATTATGTTATAGCTGCTTTACCTGTTTTTGTTTGGTTTTGAAGGCCGTGCTTATCTGGGCTCCTATCCAGAGCTTGTCCAGGCACTCCAGAAGACCCTCACATCGGACGAGAGAGACCCAATCACCAGAGAAAATGCTCTGGGCACTCTTCAGAAGCTCAGTCTAAAGTAAGTATCTCAACAGAGGTTGCAGAAGTGTTCAGTATGGGGGGAGGAGGACGGACCTACTTTGAGGGGCAGTGTGAATTTGATTGCGAGGGTAAACCACAGGCTTAAGGTACCTTGTGACAAAATTCCTATATGCATTCTGTTCCACCAGGTCCAATATTTCAATGTTTTTCAACAAAAATAGACACTTTTTAAAAAAAATCTTAATCTATCAACAAAAGGTCACTTTTTTTCAGTAGCAAAAAAGAATTTTTTAATACAAAAATGGAAAAGGTTAGTTTTAATTAGAGACATTTTTGAGGTTTTATCAACAACTAGAGGGGAAAGAGTGGGTGGTGGTGGGGGGAGGTGTTTATGTGCCCCTTTGCACAGGCATCTCACTGTGAGTTTTCTTTCTCCTTAAATTGTTTTGATTTTTCACATTATATTTATGAACATACTTTCTCTTAAACATATCCCATTTACTTTCTTGATGAATTATCACGATGTAAATTTGAGGGCATTGCTTTACATTAATACTTACCAACAACATGAAGCTCCTCGTTATTGCATCTTCAGAAAACGAATAGAAATTTTCAAATTGTTGATGGAACTTTGCCAGTTTAGTATGGACCTCATAATGTTGTGCAGGACTTTCTCTTTTGTTTAGCAATGAAAGGTCCCTCAGATACTTGGCACAAAAGTCTATATTACAATTTAAAATGAAGTCATGTGACAATTTCAGGGGACATATAAGTAAACACAAATATATAAAAAAAAGTGCATAAACTTGAAAACAATTAAAAAGGAAGGAAGGGGGGGGGAAGAAGCTTTCTAGCTGATTAACTGACAGTATCGAATGTTTTTTCTCAATCCATTTAATCGTTAACAGGAGGCATCTTCAAACTTGCATGATCGAAAGCGGTATCATTTCTTGGTTGGTGCAGATATTAGAGGACAGCGACGCACTCTCCGACTACACCCTGGAGTATTCTGTCGCCCTCCTCATGAACCTCTGTCTCCGAACTCAAGGTAACCTCCCCCCGTCTCTCCTCATCTCTCTTCCTCATCTCTCAAAATGTCAGAGAGTGTGATGTCTCGATCCTGTAGGTATTTCTTCAGAAGTGGCCTCAATCTGAATCCGGAGAGGATGTTTACCTTTGAAGAAGATCCTACTAGAACCGAAACATCTAGTCGTCTTTGGCTGCTAGTTTTACACATTTATTTACGCAGACCTTTATGAAAGCTGCCTATATAAGCAGTTTGTCAGCAGCTGTTCATCTGTGTCATGAAAATTTGAAAATTAAAAAGAGGGCCTGTTTTTAAGGAATTCCACTTATAAGGTATATGCCTTTACATTTTCTACCCTTTGTGGGTAGATATCGAAGTAAAAAATCCAACTGGATATTTTTGTAGATTCGACCGGAACCAGATAAGTTTTCATTATACAGTCGGAGAATGTTTTAGCCGGATAGTCCGGCGGGCCCGGATATCTGTATGTATGTTACGGTTTATATCAGAGAGAGAAAGACTTTAGACTATGATATTGTAAATACTTAAGTTCAAACTTCATTGCAGACGAAGGCATCTGAATTTTTTTTAATTATCTTCATAACATGTTTGACCAAACAATAGATATTATGCTATTTTAATTGGTGAAATTTGAAACCATTGGCGGGGTATCTAGTAGGACTGAGTAGGGAATTTTCCCACCCTTTAAGGGCTTCAAAAATGCTTGAACTTAGATGCCATTGAAGTCAACAGTTTCTTAAGACACAGGTCATGAAAACGTTTACTGAAGGTAAATTGCTCCAGCTGCCCAAGGGATGTGTTATTGGTGTATTTGGAGTTTATGTGCAAACATTGAAAATTTATTCATATTATTATCAAATTAATAGTCATCTCAGTATGCTCTCTCATTTTTTTCCCTCTTTTTTTTTGGGCTTTCTTTCTTGACAGGGAAAAAGACATGTGGTCCAGAAAGAGGAAAAGTGCTGAAAGTTTTAAGCGACTTGCTCGGACATGAAGATCAAGAGGTAACTTAAGTCAACAAATCGTATACTTGTAACTTTCATGGAAGTAGTCAATTGTTAAAATTGATTTCAATTAGTTATACTGTAGCTGCAATGAACATGTTATTTGATTCATTTTGAATGTACTTCTTGTTTGCTTAAAAAACCAAAATAAAGTATAGGTGGGACCTAAGATGTGAGAGGCTGTTAGAATATAGGAAGAGTATCTTAAAGCTAGTGGAAAGTTTCTTGTAACTTAAAGAGAAATACGAGAGAAAATAAGAAGAGAATATTTGACAAAAATGAGGTAGAAAGGAAACAGAGATGGAGTAAATGTGTAAGACGGAGAGAGACAGAGCTCTGAGCATGCGCTCATAATCTCATAAAAACTCATGAAATCACCTGAATAATTCTACTCAATATTCATGAATTTTCTATTTCTATTTCAGACAATTGTTTCAATCCTGTTCATTACTGCTTCATTTATGATGTTATTATTATGATCGATTACAAAGTTGATTATGTTTTGTTTAATTTCTCACCTTCCCTCTCAGATCAGACCCTATGTGAATGGTACCCTCTACAGTATTCTATCGGTTCCAGAAATCAGAAATGAAGCCAGAGCAATGGTAAGCTCAGTAAACCATTTTTTACTATTTGATCAAGAAGTCTTTGGAGGAACACGTTAGTTCCATAAACATACTTAGTAGCAATCATATCTTTGTTCCATTGCACCTTTCCCAGAGTTCTCTTATTATCCATCATCAGAAAAAAGCTGATAGGAATGTTTGTTTGTTTGTCTCTTTGTATAACTCTATGTATTATAATTACTATTATTATTATTATGATGTTTTTAATATTTTGTTTTTTATGAATTTTTTTCATAAACCTTAGTTGTAATTGGATAACCTAGTAGCAATAGGATGTTTGTAGCGTTGCACCTTTATCCATCATTGGAAAAGCTGACGGGTTTGTTGTCTGTTTGCATAACTGTATGTAATATTTTTATTTCTATTATTATTAATATTATTATGTTTTTTGTTTGTTTTTTTTCATAATTCTTAGTTGTAATCGGATAACCTAGTAGCAATAGGATGTTTGTAGCGTTTCATCTTTCCCAGAGTTCTTTTTATTATCCATCATAAAAAAAGCTGATGGGTTTGTTTATTTGTTTGTCTGTTTGAATTACTGTATGTAATATTATTTCTTCTATTATTATGATCAATATTATTATGTTCTTTTTATTTACTTTTTATTATTATTTTCTTTCATAAATCTTACTTGTAATTGGATAACCTATAGCTATAGGATGTTTGTAGCGTTTCACCTTTCCCAGAGTTCTCTTATTATCCATCATAAAAAAGCTGATGGGTTTGTTTGTATGTTTGTCTGTATGACTATGTGTATGTATTATTTTATCGTTTACTATTTCCGTTTAGCATTTACAAATCTTAGTTGCGGTCAGAAGTTTGTACCATTCACCTTACGCACAGTTCTCTTTTCTGTCAATGAATAAAAAGCTGACAGGAATGTTTGCAACTCATATGGTCTATTTGTTTGTATGTGTACATGACAGTGTTACTTTATGTTTACTATTTATTTCTGTTTACCATTCATAAACAGGGAATGGAAGAAATATTGAAGTGTTTTGTGAAAGAAGACAGCCCAGAGATGAACAGACAGTTACAATTCATCATCAAACAGCTAAACTCAGGTGAGGTAGTTTCCATGGTAACATATTGAGTTGGTTTGTCCACAGTCTATTTGTACCATACAGAGTTGATAAATGATTTACCCTTAAAATTAGTATCTGTTATTTAAATTCCAGAAATAATAAAATTACTCAAAAGCTTTGAAGTTTACCAACGATAAGAAAAGAAATATGTTGAATGTTTGGTAGAGCCCTTTATTTGTTATTAATTCACTAATTTTAAGCAGCGGAAATTATTATAAACACATTAGATTGCTTATAGTAAGATTAAGGGGTGTCCAATTATTGATGATTATTAAAATGACAAATGTCAAACCTTCACTTCAAAGTTTATGATATAATGTACTTCTTGGTAAAAATTGGAGAAAACTTGGTTTGTAAATTCTGTGAGATATCACATTACGTGTTTATCAAAATCGTAATATCTGAATTATATTTCTTCACATTTTTCTGTTTCCTCTCAGAAATAGCCATGGATGATACAGATTCAGATGATGAGGAAGAAGATGATGAGGTTTGTATTCAAATTAAAAGCATCAATTTATACCCAAACCAAATGTGACAAATAAACTAAATTTCCACAGGTATTATTTTAGAAAGTTTCTTCTTCCTGTCCCTGTACCCTCTCTTCTTCTTGAAAGCTGCTGTTTTGAAGCAGTTTTCTATTTCTATTCTATTTTTATTTACTGAAAAAAAAGTTTTGTTGCTTTCCTTCTTTCATTTGGTATTTAATGAACAATTATTTTGAATGTTATGAATATTGATATTATTCATGAATATTCATTTCAGGAGGATCAAGACCAAGATGCTATGGAGGCTGACCTGGATAAAGCTGAGATCATCAATCCCAGGGCAGGGGAGCTCGTTGGAGAGAAACTACTCACGACAGAATATTTGGGGGTGAGCGAAAATCTCGAGATGAATTTACATCTGATGGATGGGGGTTAAAGAAATGGATCGTAACGGCTGTAAAGAAGAAAGATCTTCTTAATGATTAATTGGTTTATCTGTGAAGGAAAGTTTTGTAAATGATTATTTAGATATTGATGAGATATAGAAGCAGAAGGAGAAATAAACCAAAGCATGATGTGTTAGCAAACCTATTGAAAAACAACCTACAATACCACTTCTAGCAAAAGATAAAAGAGGGAGGGAGGAGGGGGATGGTGGGATAAAAAAAAAGGAGGTAGACAGAGCTGTTCTTGCCTAACTAGATATTAAGTTGAAGATTATCTTAACTTAAGATTGGTAAGATTCATTATTTTAAAAGATAATGGTGTACTACATAGCTTCTTTAAAGTGTCTATCCAATTAGACCTGTTGCTGTGAAATTTATACGTTTCCCAACCCCTTTTGTAAATGACAATCTCCTGGAATATAGTTTACCCAATATCGCATCGCAAAGTGCCATACAAAATGGTCACATTGCTATACAAGTCCAAACTTTGTAGCAGTTTCTAACACATAAACCATAGTATTTAATATAAGGAACAAAATTCAGAGCCGTCACAAATTGCTAGTCAAAATTTGAACACTAACTTATTCCCTGAATCTACAACAGGTTTTCATTTTCATTTCCACTTTAGATCGTAGTTTGTTGCTTTCTCTTCAGTAAATATTCTCAGATTATCACCGGCATAGGAATAAGCTTCCATTTTGTCGATAACTAGATATTTTCCTTTAGTATCATTTCTATTTCTAAATTTTTGTATTTTAACTTTTTTCTAAATTTTACAATTTTTTTTTTCATCTTCAATTATCACACATCATCAAAATTTGTGCAGTTTTTAACACACCTGTCGGCGAGTGGAGTATCCCGTCAGGTAGAAATTTGTCTGTTGCATGTAGCAGATGTATCCACTTATATCGAACCTCTCAGTAACCACCTATATTACCTACTAGCCCTCCCTATAGAACAGTTTCTAGTATTTTGTTTTCCCTTAATCGCATGAAGGTATCGTCTCATTTCTATATAAATGTGTCTATCTTCCATTGTTTCTGTCTGTGAAGACACAAGAGAAATATAAAAAAATTATAGTTTTTTTAATTTGTTTATATACTCTTCTTGAATGAATATGCATGAATTGAATATATCTCTCTCTCTAGTCGACAGAAGTCGGAATCATGTGAGATTTGCCCATTTATTTCTGTCCCTCATCAAGTTAGGAAGATCAGTTTGAAGCACCCCGATGTCCCTAGCAACTACATCTATATAGCTGAGCTTATGTTTTCCCCTATTTCTCCTTCCATGTTTTGGTGTCCACATGATAAGTTGAGAGACTGGTTCCTTGGTGTTCCTGTATGAGTGCCCTGCTAGTTTGAGACGGCATTGTTGTATCTTACAGGATAGTTTTGGTTCGTTGCCATACAGTTCAGTATTTGTCATATGTTGACTCCAATGTACATTTAAACATTTCCGTAAAAGTCTTGTGTAGCACCCATCTAGTTTTGCTTCCAATTCCTTCGTAACTGTCCATGTATCGGAGCCATACATGATGACAGACTGTACAGTTGATTTAAAAATGTCTAGTTTGGTCTTTCTGTTGAGGCCAGATTTCCACACAGTGTCCATTTTATTACAAGCAGACCATGCCATGCCAATTCTTTTGTTGATTTCACTTTTACTGTCTCTCACAAGGGAACCAAGGTACTTGTAGTTGTCGACTTCATTTAGTTTTGCACCACTACTTATTTTGATGTCGATTTTGTCCTGGGTTTTGATGTTGACTGTGAGATATTCAGTTTTTGACTCATTAAGTCTAAGGCCCACACTTCTAGCATGCTTTTCAACCTTTTGCAGTAGCTCTTGACCGTTGTGCTGATCATCGCTACATAGGACAATATCATCCGCAAAATCTAGATCACATAGGACTTCTTTTGGATATCTTGAGCTTCTTCTTTGGTTGAGTGTGAAGCCTAGTTGCTCTGCATTTATGGTTGATTTCCTCGTTATGTAGTCAAGTACGATAATGAATAAAAACGGGGCCAGAGTAAAATAATATTGAATATATGATTGCTGAGAATTAAAAAAAAAACCAAGAACAGATGATTTTAGGAGGATGTGGTAGGTGGATTCTTTTTATCGAATTGTTTTGTCATAAAGGATATGATACAAGTTAATGGAATTATAATCAATAAGAATTTAATTAAGAAAGTCTTATACCTTGATATTCCCTTCTTACCATGCTAGCACCACCCTCCCCCCCTTCCCCCTCTTAGTATTTCTCCCCTCCTCATCCTCTTGCCATTTTCCTGTACTTTTGAGAGTTCTTGAGTTTTTTTTCAGAAAAAACTCTGGATTGCACACCCTTTTTATATTTCAGATAACTGTGTGACTCCGTGGAAGCATGTAGCCTGATGTGTTCTTCAATAATTTATGAATAGTGTATACCTTTTTTGTGTGTGTTCCAATGTGTAAATAATTACATTTATTTACCAAAAAAATATATATATATATATGTCAGGGGGGGTTGGGGAAAGGGTGCTTGCAATCTTCTGCCAGTAGAGATAATTTGGTTAACAATATTCAGTAAAAATATTGATTAATACGCTGCGTAGGAATCCACAGCACTGCTGTCTGCACAAGTGAGGGAGGAATGGAAGGTGGGAGGGAGGGGGAATTACTGAATTACATCACCGGGCAAACCGGGTCTTACATCTCGGTCGCCCCCGAACAGCGAATTTGGTTTGGAATGATCAATATGAACAGAGTAGGAGTGATGTGTAGGTTTGGTGATTAGAACACCAGCCTTGGGTCAGTTGGATCATCTGTAGGTCTAAGACTAGTTTGGTCTATAAGGACCATCTCCAAAGTGATGGGGCTATTCAAGTACAAAGTAATTTGAATTTGACGCAAACCACTAGTCGTCCGCCTAGATGACCACCAAAGCTGACTTTTTTTGCGCTGTCAGTTCTCACTGAAATTTGGTCACCTGGGACGACCAGACCACTGTCGACAATTTGCCCTGACATAATTCCCGGGGCATGCCATCAGGTACAGCCGTTACAGTACGAATACAATCACAAACAGTGACTTGCTAGATTGTAAGAAAAACTCTTCAATGTCTCTACAAGAATATCAACATTTCTGGTGCAGATATCTCTGACCAGAGGGTAACATGTAATTGAGTGGCTTACCTCAAGAGGATCCCTCATTTGCATACCTCAGTTAGATACCTCAGGAACAGAAGGAATGGTTATCTAGGAGTGTTCCTATAACATAGTCTGTTCAGAGAGGCTGGAATATAGGTGAAGTAATAAGAACAAAATTTAAAACTTCTTTTATCTTCATCTTCAGATTGTAACATCAGCTAGATCTGAGAGGGGTCAAGAACCATCTTCTAGACAAGGGTAAGTGCCCTCACCCCTTAACATACCCCCAAAAAGCACCCCTTTACCTCTCCCCCATATCCCACCCACTCCATGCTCTTTGTACTGAGTGTGATGTATTCCTTTATGTACAGTATTTTACATGATGTTGTGTATCCAGTCATTGGATCCTGTTACCATTTACTGTTTCATATACAGCTAACTTTATTTGATTGTGCAGAAATATCAAAATGTTTGTCAACATAATTGATTTACATTAATTTTTGTTTTCCTTTTCTGTATCATTTGTAGTAACATTTTCTGTTGTTTCGGATAAAATGCTGTAGATGATGAATATTCATCGATTCACTGAGATTTGGATTAAAAGCTGATTGGTTGTTTTGTGTACTGTTTTATTTTATTTTTCAGAACTGCTATGAACAGAGAATCCAAGGTCGCCACTCCACATGAGGTACATGACATGAAGATACCATATCTGGTTTTAGCTGGATTATGTGAAGTGATGTAGTTATTGAAGCATCTGGGAAGATCATATATTTGAAGTTTATTTGCCAAAGTTTATTAAGATTATTCAGACTTTTTCATTCGAGGTCTATATCCATAAATGTATACAACCTGAAATACTCTTCCAAAAAAACCTAAATTATGCTTAAAGAAATTGTGTCCTAAATTTATCATCCATTTGCTTGAATTTCACACTGTTTTATAACAAGAGTGTCTTGTGCATTTTGGAACTTGTCATTCTTCTTCTTCTTTTTTTTTGGCTCAAGGAATTCTAGTTTCCTTTATATCATCGTTTTTAACAGCATTTTGTTTGGTTATTTTCTTTTCTTGGGAGCAGGTTCTTCAACGGCCTTCTACTCGTAGCGGTAGTAGAGGATCCAACAGAGGGGATGGACATAGTCGCTTGGGCAGTGCAAGTAAGGACTTTGAATGTTCTCAATCAATGTGGCAGTTATAGGAGAAGGAAAGGGGAAAGGAAGAGAGTGGGAAAAGGGGTAGGGTAGTTGAGAGGGGGGGGGGGAGACAGAGGAGGTATAACGTCATGTTTCTCAACTGGATTTGGGTTTAGGTGCAACACTCCAGTAGAAGACAAGCGGGTTGAGACAACAGTGATTATTGCAACAGAAGCAAACGACAGTTCACATTATTTTAGTGGTTATGTCAAGGTATTTGAGAAACATCAATTCACCCTACCCCCCCCCACCCCAATCCCCCATTTGCTCATTAATCTGACCTTGGGGATCATGACTTCCCTTAAAGTAAGAATATATTTCCTGCTACCATGGTTTAGCAAAGCTATTGTAATGTTTTGGTATTTAAATTACAAGGGAATGTTTAAGATTTCAAATGTTCAAGACTGACAATGATTTGGATTCAAGAACTATAATGAAATGTTACCATGAGTAAATTGTAAGAATATTATTGTATTTTTGAATACTTATACAATTTCCTAATTGCTTGCTTAGCTCTAACTCTTTTAAAAATTTCTTAACTCTCATATTTTGATTTTTTTTTCTCTTGCTCTTATTTTCTAGGAAATGTGCCAGATGTGATGAAAGTTGATCATGTAGGGGTAAGTTTTGTTTCCTTCTCAGTTTGGCTTTAATGACAGATATTTAGAGACTGGAATTTGGATTTAAAATATTACTATTCAAGCACAACTGTTAAATACTAAGTAAAGATGATAACACACTGTTCTGAATAGTTTGACTAGAAAAAATTTTCGGCAAATATTTCTGAAAATTGTCGGACCTGTGAGAGTATTGTAAAGCAATTGTGTCGAATGCCAAATGTTGAGGGGGCTGCAGCATAACAGCAGCTAGCCTGAGTAACGCATAACCTTTGTGCTGTGCAGTTTCACACAATGGACACTGCTGGTTGGATGAGTTTATGTGTTGTTTGATATTGATGCAGCCTTGCTGCAGCTTTTCGTTTTTGACAGGATGCCTAATGATATCCCTTGACCACTGCAGTTTGGTATTCCTGTAATATTTTACTGCATACAATAATAATAATAACTTCTGTTATATTTCCTGTAATTCCTTTGACATTTCCTGTAATTCCTTTAATATTTCCTGTCATTCCCTCTGACATTTACTGCAAGGGATCACCCAGCCTATTAACTCCCCGATTTTTTAAGGTTAAACTAAATTGTCATAGAAATCTGGCCAGTACACAGTTTCTAAAATGTATTCGTTAACTCTTGTTTTTCTGTTACGAGAAAAATCAGCTTGAAGGGAGAACAGTTAGCCGCTTCTAGTGGATATGATACTCATTGGTCCCTGTCAGTTATTAATCTTGTTTTTTTTTTTTTTTTTTTTTTTCATCTCACAGGTTACCCAGTCTTTGACAGATCAGGATATACAATCACAACCCCAAAGAAGTGATAAAACAGCTAGATCGGCAGAAGGGAGACCTAAACCTCCGTAAGTTATTAATAACATTACACACACAATAGTGTAGTGAGTGAATAAACAGAGCAAAGAGAGAGGAGATTTAGTATCCATGCAATGTTTATTAGGTTTATTAACATTGCACACATCATAGTGTAGTGAGTGAATGAACAGAGCAAAGAGAAAGGAGATTTAGTATCCATGCATTGTTTCAGCTGCTGTATAGCCTCTTATATCTCTCTTCCTCCTCCCCAAAGGCAGATCAAGTTTGCTTGTATGACTTATAACTTATTTGGAGTTTGCTTGTATGATAAATAAGATATTTGGAGTTTGCTTGTATGATAAATAGGAAAGTCCTTCCTAAGGGGTATGCTGAACAACCCCTTAATGGCATTTTAATTTTGTAACTTATGCAGGGCCCCAGGTAAAGCAAAAGGAAGTAGAAGTACATCAGATCGTGTAGTATTGGATCCGTCATAATATCTATCAGATATGTTTATATATTTTTTTCTCAACATCTTGTACCATTTTCTATCAACTAACAATCTTTTCCCCCTTCTATTGACAGCAATGAACGAACGAATGCCTTCGGAAGCAGACCTAAGATACCCCGTACGCCTGACGGAGAGAGTAGAGCTGCCTCTCGTAGCATCACATCTCCAGGGCCTCCTCCGAGATCCGCTTCTCCGTCGAGAGGCAGGACGGGAAACAGCGAGAGTAAGTTTGGGTAGAAAGTCACTATTTCATGTTCTGATATCGATGAAGTTTGAACATTAATTTTCTGAGATATTATCAAAGCTTTGAGAGTTGAAATTTGCGAACATATTTCAGTGCTTGTCGATATTTCCAGTTGACCTCTGTCCTTTTGTGAGGGTGGATGCTTGTATCACTGTGTTCATCCTTCATCAGTTGTATGATACAATTTGTTTTCGCCTGTCTGTCCAAATATCAAATGAGAATTTTATTCAGAGGAAAAAGAATGAAAGAAAGAGCAAACAAATTGTGGCATTGCTGCCCCCCCCCCCCACAAGAAAAAGGACAAACAATCAAAATAGTTTATCATTATGACCACAAAGAAAGAGAGTTATGAAAGACAGCAATTTTGTATTAAAGCATAATTGTGAATTGCTGCTATAGTGGTTCCACGATATAAAACACATGATGAAACCAATCGGCTTGTACCACACGGTTACAAATTTAATTGGAAACTTTGTTTTTTATTTTGGGTGAAATGTTAGGTAATTGTATTTTGCATGAAATATGCAGAACAAGAACAGTGTCGAGGTTAATAGTTATTACGCAGCACAGATATAAACTTTGAATCATATTCGTGAATTGAAAGAAAATTTAGAATAATTTATCAGAAAATTGTTAAGGTATATGACATGGTAATGGAAAAGAAGGTTGGGCATCGAGAAGATTGCCACGTGAGATGGTGTGAAGTTCTCATGTCAGCAAGCCCAATACAAGACAGATAAAGCAATGTTAATGTTTGTCAAAATGTTAGCCTTTTGCTTGTAACAATTTTCTCTTTTTGATCAGGATTGCATTCAGCTAAGAAGTCCCAACCTCTTCCTCCTGTGGAGAGTGTCGAAGTGGAAGAGATAAATTCCAATCGCCCAGCCTCCAAACATAGTACTTGAATTGTTGAAAGCACACTTCTTTTCCACTTGCACTGCTATTAGCGTCACTTCTTACAAGGTCACACTCTTCACTGGTTCTTGGTTTTATCAAGACTTTCAATCACCTTATTGTCCCTCCCTTTACCCTACCTGTCCTGTCTGTGTACCCTAGTGCTATCTCATTCTTAAAGCGGGTTTGTTGTGCAATTGATTTTCGCTCAAGTGACAATTCTGTTTGGGTAATAAATAAAGTCTTATAAACTTCACTTGAGATAGTGAAGAAAAAGTCTAATGTTGAAGGTCTACAGTCTTGCACCAAGGCTAGGGATTATCACAGGACTCTACGACAGTTCATCCCCTGGTCATTGGTGACTTGTCACACCAATAGACCTAGTGTGCACAACCCATAAGTCTCTCCTGGGACACTACAGTGCGCCACATCTAAGTGTCCCTCAGGGGATTTCCCATGAGGTGCAACTACATTACAGGTTTACCTCGCAGCTCCCAATTTTTACACCTGAGTGAATAGAGTGCCGATGTAGATTAAGCATCTTGCACATGGGAACTTTGTGATGAGCAGGCTAGGATTCAAACCTGCCATCCTTAGATAGCAAATTCATTAACCTTAAGCTCCATTTCACCACTGAGCTATTTAAGTCTAATGGGGAAAAGGTAGTCTTGCAAAAATTGTCTTTCGATGGAATCCATTATTTGTTTGCTGCTTAAAATGATCACTAACGATATTATTTGATAAATACTGGATGGGTTTTGTAAACTTGTTAGCGATGGCAAAAGGCTGCTTTAATATTGTTTATTTAAAAGTATGGCATTTTTTGGACTTTTGGACAATTTGTTTAAGATTTTTAAATTCAATGTTTGGCAGTTGTTTTGGACTTTTGCAAACATTTGTATTTCACCACGCTAAACATGTTTCAGCATGTTACCTTCCTTCTTCATCTTACCTTTCCTTTCCTTGGAGTGTTTTTTTTTTAAATTTTTTATTCTGGAGGAGATTGGAAAGGTGGGGTGGTGGCAGGATCAGGGGAGTGGGTGGGGTATGATAGAGGTCTTGGGGAGAGGCAGGGCCTGCAATGTTCACATTTTTCTTGCTGTGACTTTTCACAAGCAAAAGTGAAGAGGTCTATGTACCATTTAAAAAACATTGTTTGGGGACTTGTTCTTCTTGCATTTAGTGGGAGATTGCAAAGAGTCAGGTGGTGGGGAGGGGGGAGGTAGGACAGGGGGGAAGGAGTCTAGGAAAGTAGTTGAGGAAGTTAATTTAAGTGAGAAAGGTACTTTGAGATGCAATTGGTGAGCATTTTCTTAGATATTCCCTGTTATTAGTACGTTATGTAGAGATTCATTGGTGTTATTTGTTTCCCCCATTTGAAGGCGCTTTATCCAGTTTGAGTTCCGTCTCTCTTAAGATGACCAACGATACAGGTGGACCTACATCAAGAGGTGGCAGCAGACTTAATTCGGTTCAAAGTAACGATTTCTTTTGTCAACATTTTGCAGTGTGTTATCTAATGTCGTTAAATAATTTTAGTTAGCCTCCTGAAGAAGATGCTGCTAGGATCAAAACATCGGGCCCATTGACTATTACATATGAATACTTTTTATTTTGTTTTAGGTTGCCTGTTTTCTTGTTTTGTTTGTACGCTGCAGTGTTATAGCATGGCTGTATTTCCATGGTTACAGTAGTAGTTAGCTCGGCTTGTCATGTGTATTGTACAGTACGAAAAAAAGTATGACTGGCTTTTGCCAATCATTCAGCAGATTTTAAAACATCGTGAGTCAACATGTTGACTTCAAAATTAATTACTAAATTGTATCATATTTGAAGACTCTGTTTTTTCAAATATTGTAATGTAAGTTGAAATTCACTTAAGTAGAAATTATTTTGTAAAATAAGTAGAAATTCAGTGTAGATATATCGGGTGGAATATCAGTGTAGTATAAACATAAACATAAAACATAAATATATGCTTTATAGAGTAATAAGATCAATATATTGCTTCCAACTCATAGGCATCAAAAACAACAGGGATGAATCTGTTTGTGCCAGAGGTACTATCTAACCAGTCTAACCATTAATATTATCATATCAAAGTAGACTCAGAAATTTCAAAAGTTTGATAGCTGACTTTTTTGAGCAATTTTACATTCAAGGTGATCGAAGCAAAATAAGCCCCGGTGATGACGATGACGAAAATCTCATTTCGGTATCCCAGCAGGCTAAAAAATCTGCTGGAAGAGCAAGTAAGGAAATTACTTAAGTCATGCACTCAAGTCACTCACTCAAGTCACTCAGTTTACTCTGTAATTTTGTACTTTGCGGTTCTGTCTGATCACATTTGAGCTTAATTTAACTCATATACTGTATCCTTGTGTTTTAGAAAAACCAAAGTTTTCTTCACTTCTCACTCTGTTGCATTTGAGTGAACCATGTGACTTTAAATCTCACATACTTTCACACTCGTCACTTACTCAAGGTTCACTCATATTGCATTTTGGGCTAACACTTGTGACACAAGATAAATACATATAGGGATTACTTTCATTGCACATGAATATTAAGAAAAGGTGACCTTTCTCACTGAAAAATCAAACTTGGCTAACATTTTGTTATACAGAGTATTTAAAATAAATATGTAGATGTTCTTTACTCAAGTCACTTACTTAAGTTTCACTATCACTGTACGTGATTTCCCGCTGTGACCCTATGTGTAATTTAGTCTTAATATTCAGTCTACTTTCACAGTCACCAAAATTTGAAGAAAACTAAGAGTTTTTCTTCAGTTCCTCATTCAATTATGCTTGGTTGATTTTTCACCCACCTTGATTTTAGTCCTGTACTGTTTGCACTTCCTGTACTTACTATCTGAGTTAAATCTAACTATTCTTGCTTTCTCTTTGGAAGTTAATCCCTGTAAAATTTAGATTTGAACTCTGTCACTTTAATATTCAACTATCACTTTAACTACATTTGCTTGTGCAATTAAGATCTTAATATCTCAGTCAGTTTATACTCAAGTTTTCTTCTAACTACAATTGCATACTCTAATTGAATCCGTTAAGTTGTTAAAATTTATGTTTTCTTGTAAGTTCCACTGTACCTGCACCTAGATAAACATAAGTCTGTACAAGTTAGTGGCATTGTTCTTACTCAAGTCTCATTCTTACCAAGTATGAAATTGAATTTGTAAGTATCTGGTAAAATTAAAAAAGTTATCTTTCAGTAATGTTTATTTCCTTTGTTACGTTTTGTAACATATTATTCTGTTGCACAAATGATCTTTTCCCTCTTAGTCAGTGTTTCTGTACATGGGGTGGGCACACACTCCCTGGGGGTGCGAGGCAGGACTCTAGGGGGTTGAGAAATTGGAGGGATGAACAGCAAATTTTCTGCAAAGAGGGAGTTCATCCACAGTTGAAAAAGAGGGCGCAAAAGTATTTTAACTTGCCGAGGGGCATGAGTAGTAGAAGAGGTCAAGAAACACTTCTCTAAGATGGTTAGGGACAAGGTTACTTCTTTGCTGTCTCGTTTTATATTCCAGGAACAGGAAAGCTTTCTGTGATGGAGCCAGTGAACCCCACAGACCCTCATCTTACACCTCTGTCCCAGTTGGATGGGAAACCTTTATCTCCAGCCTTCAATCAAAGTATTCTTCCCGTTAAATCTATTTGACACTTGCTGTGACTGCACCTCTTGCTGTGACTGCACCTCCACACAGTAATGAGCAAATTGAAGTGGAAAATTTCTTTAAAATTATAAACAGTTGAACCATTATGTTGTAAACCATGACCCAAGTCGGTTATACATCAAATTACGAAGCTTTAGTAAAAAAAGTTGTGTTCCTCCAAAGAGATAGTAAAGAAACATGTTAAGTCACTGGTTCAATTTGAGCTGTGAAAAGTACTGGTAGTGACCCCACCTCACCGTAGAGTGAAAAGATTTTGTTAAAAAAAAGAATTCTTAAACCATCCAAAATGTAGGGTGAGATGAGAGAGGAAATATAATATATAAATAAGTGTATATATCAGTAAAATTTTAACAAACAAAATACAAATGTTTTGTAACTATTCCTTCTCAGTTTATATTAACAGCTGCTTTCTTTTCAGCATATAGCTTTAGTGGCTGGGGAAAGAAGGACGGTTTTTTTCATAATATCATTCAAGACATTGAATTTTTCTTCTTTTACTCTCTTCTATTTCCAGATATGATAACAAATAATCTTCTTTTCTCTATATTATTGCAGCAATATGAAAAGATCAGCATAAAATATATATATAAATATGATTATAGGATCAGGAAGGATTTCACCATATCCTTTGCACATCTTTTCTCACACAGCACTGGTACACACTCAAATGCAACTCGGTTTTGAATTTTTTTTTTCCATTTTTCGTGAAGGACAAAATGAGATGTGTGAAAGTGGGACGAAAAAGTCGCCCTATTATTTTTGAGCCGCCTAAATTCAGCCAAACTCTCCTTATGCTTTGACTGATAAATAAAGCAGCCTCCTCTTTTCATTTCTAGAATTGTGAAAATCTTGCTAACGACCTTCCTGCATTTCAAGGGAATCCCAAACTTGTTTCTTCTTCTTTTTTTTTCTTTTTCTTTACTGATTGAGAATTGTTTTAGACACATTTCTATTTGTTCTCAGCTTATAAAGGAGTGGTAGCAATGTCCTCAAATGGAAGTCAGATAAGTTGCAAAGGACGTGACGTTTACCTACCGTTGTCTTCCAGACACCCTTTCGTTTTTATCAGTGACTGACATTTTGATGGTAGTCTCTTGTATATGTTTAACCAACAGGTGCATCCTCCCGGAGACAAGGTAGTGCATCAAGCCGGAGGAAGTAATTCCATCGTTTGAGAGAGATGAACGTTATACAGTCACTGATTAATCAAGGCGCACAGCATTATTTTCCTCTTTTTTATGTAATGGAAGAGAGAGGGATGGGAGGGGGGGGGTGATAGGTGATGTATGGAAGTCATTTCTATGTTACCTAACATTCACTTTGATGAACCTTTTCACATATGATTCCAAAATTGACCGTTATTGTTAAGCTAGCATGTTTGTAGGTTTGTCACTTCCACTCCAGAATTCACTTATCTCAGCTTAATCCTTAGGTTTATTTTTCACATTGTCCTATGCTTGACAGTCTGCTACGATTTAGCATTTTGTTTTTAGATTTACGATAATGAATAATTATTTAGTCAGGAAGGTTTGCTTCAGACATTATGTAGATATGTAAATCCTGAGGTGACTGCTTCACCCTGGATTTAAAATTTTTGAAAAAGTTCCAAGCTCGGCAGTATGTGCTTTTGCTTGTTCAGAAATAGCAAGCTTATGATATACAGTAGCTGACCCTATTGGCATGAATAGTTTTGTCTTTGAGAGTTCAGTCGTTTCTTTTTGTAAGTTGAGGTCAGTGAAGAATATTTCATACTGCATTGTCAAATAAAATGTTTCTCATGAATTCAAAATGTTTTTTATTAGTTTATATCACATACTTTTGAAGTTATCATATTTTTATATTCAGGGCCAGTTTGTATTTTAAACAGTTCTTATTTCTTAGTCGTTATAAAGTGATATCCCTTAAGTCAGAAATTGTAAAGCAAATCTTGAGGGAGCATAGAAGTGTTTCGCTATGAATGGATTATTTGAAGTGTCTTCAGGACATGACTGTCCTGATCTCTGTCTTTGAGCCATCCAGCCCTATTCAGGGGGCGGAGGGGAGGGGGGAGGGAGGTCATTTCTATATTTGCATATGTTAATAGAGTCTACAGTGTCATTTTTGTGCTATCAACCAACCTTGATTAATACAAATACATATTTGTAAGTTTAATATATTTTATGTCCAACAGACATTTTTAGTGACATAATGTATGTATCACAACCATTCAAAGAACTTGACAATTTTTCAACCAGCAGCAGAATTTTAAACATGTTTCTCAAATTTAGTCATCATTTTTTTTACCCTCTGTTTTTTTTCTCCGTCCCTGCTCAACAAACCTTGATAAATTATCAACTTGGTGCAATATACATACTTTTCATGTTCTTTATTTGGTAATGTGTCTCCAAAACCCAAACATTGGCAGTTTGGGAATTTTCATGCTTCATGTTTTACACATGTGCAAGAAAAAGTGCATTGAGATACAAGAGCGAGAGAGGAAACTTTTATAAGCAAAACAGGGAAAGGAGTGAACAGATAAAAATGTAAACTTGTGAAGGGAGGGATGGGCAGGGGGTCAAAGGTTGGGGGGAAAACCCACCCATATCATATATTAAGTGGGAATGGGGATCATTAGTATGCTGTTGTATTTCCGTCTTGTTACAAAAATTGATGAATTAAGTAACTATTTTCTCTTTCTATTGATTCTTGCTTCGTATCGGCCCTGTGTACTTGAATGTTGAATATAACAGGCATAGTTTTGCTTTCACAGTAGAATCCTCGTATTCATGTTTTGTTTTTCTGTATATTTTGTATTCGTTATTGATGTTGATGAGCAATACTATTGAAACTGTCAAGTTTGTGAAAAAGTAACTAATTTTGCAATTTGACATGTTACCTGGCTTTTTGTCACTTGTTGGGGTAGAGTGGGTGGGGGGGGGGTGGGTGGAGAGAGAGTTTCGAATTTTTAACTTCTTTAGTGGTCAAGTCTTACTGATATCTAAAATGATACTTTAAATTTTGTTGGAATCCGTATTCAATTAGATTTCAGTACTATTTCATGATGGGTACACTATTTATAGAAAGTATTGGTGTTTTAAAGACTATTGTGTTTTTATTTTGTATTCTTGTCTAGTAAACTGATTGTCTTTAATGACAATATCTTTGTGATGAACATTATAGTGTTAATTCAATATATTCTATGAGATTTATCTTCATGTTTAAATTATTTTGTTATTCGAGACACATTGTGCTATAAGTGTTTCATTTGATGTTTTACTAATCGGTATGTAATATTATGGACAACAACCATTGCATAGCCAGCTACAGGCAGGTGTAGATAAATAATTTATCTAATCAAACATCTGCTGTCATTAAGGTTTAATTCAATGCTAAATATGTTGAGGTGAGAAATTGTGTTTGCAAACTTCTGACACCTCTCTGGAATGCATTATTGCTGCTCACCATTTCTCCTGCAGTGTTACACATCCTCAGCAACTGGAGGCCTATAGGGATAGGAAGGGTGGTGTGTGCAGGGCTGTGAGGAGGCTATTGGGGTAAGGGGGAGTGGTGTGTGCATGCTGGTCAGGGGATTACAGCCCCAGGGCTTGGGATCAATTAGCTGGCATGGTGAACTATGGAAAAGAGAAAAAAGTATTCTCATTTTCTCAACATACATCAGAATAATGGCATCCAAAGGGAGGGGGGGGGGTTGGTGATAACATTTTTCGACCTGGCTCTGGACACCACTGCTGGGTTAAGGTACAAAAGTCAGTGTTAGAAGTGTAAGATTCTAATTTTGAAGGCTTTAGACATTTTTTCTTCTTTAGTAAAGAAATGTATCCTTAGTATTAGGCCTTCAAATGACAAATACACTTGAGTTAGTTGAGTATAAATTTCAGTCTCAAAATCTTGAAAGAGATGGAAAAAAACAAGAAACAATTTGAAACAATAATAAGTGAAGATGAAAATAATTGTGTTTGTTTTCTTCTTTGATGCTTTTTTGTGCTTTTCTTTATTTTTCTTTTCATTTTCTTAACAACTCAAATGATCATACATAAATCTCTTAAGGAAGACAAGTATCTTAGGCCCTTTGGTTGATCTCCATCCAAACTCTTCCAATATACAAACAAAAATATCAAAAACAAAGGTCTATCAGAAAGGTAATTTACAGGCCAAAAGTTGCTGTTTCTTCCTCTGAGTAAAGAATTGAACCATGGATTTAAAACCAAAAACTTTCGGATCCTTTTTTGGCTGATTCCCCTCCACCCCCCCTCCGATCTTATTGCACATGACATTGTTGATAAGCACTTTGTGCACCTCAGAATTTTTTGTCATGGAAAATTTTTGACGGCTACAATTTTCATAATATAAAGAGGTCCTCAAAATGCATTTTAAATTCTTCAAACAGCAAAACATGTTGATGTTTGTCCCTGTAAATATATCACTCAACTGATACAAAGTAATGAAAAACACTTCTAACTATTGCATAATATTGTCTTACTGCCGTATCAAGAACTGGACAGCTTAGAACACTACTTTGTATTGTAAAGAACTGGACAGCTTAGAACACAGTACTTTGTATTGTATAGAACTGGCTTTTCAAAACCTTTTCAAACTCGTTGCAAATTTTCTGATCAGTTCTGTGTTTTTAATTCGTCCATATCAGTTTTAATAAATGTACATTCTGACGATACCTGATGTTTTTCATAACAACTTTTGTTTTTCTCCCCCCCCCCTTTTCTAAATCAGCACCTTCCTGTGGGAGCACACATGATAAATCAAGGTGTTGGGGGGGGTGGGGGAAGATAACTCTTTAATTACTACAACTGAAAATCCATGCACAAGGTCAAGTTTTGACTTGCTTCCAAAACACTCAAAAGGCTGACTGAAGGGCCCTTGAGAGTCAACATTTTTGCTCACTCTTTCGTTGACTTTGCCCGTTTTACCGTTAAAACAATTACCTTGGTATACCCCTGAAACTTTTATCGAGTAGCACAAGCAATAACAGCCTGCTTCCACAAAAGAGTTCCCAGTTTTTTATGAAACATTTTATAGATTAAATGAACATGTTCATAAATTGATATCTGGAATGCCATTCCACACATCTAACAACCTTCCAACCAACCACTATCTTTCCTTTGTAAAATTTCATAAAAAGGTAGTTGGTAATAGTTTCCTCCAACCTGTCAAATATTTTCACCCCAGACTTAAAAATCCAGCCAATGACAAACCAATATAATTGTTATCACAGAATGCTAACTTTAAAATATCTCTCATCCTCTTTGTTCCCGAGAGAGGTTTTTAACTATTCATTTCTGAACCTGAATGCAAAATATCAAAACCTATTATTTCAACTTTTCCATTTTTGGCTATGTGACATTTTTATGTCAAACGCCTTATCTCATTTCTAAATCGAAAACGAGAAAAAAAGAAACAGAATTAAGTTCTGTTGATTTTTTTTTAACATCTGGATTTTTAGACCAACTCAAATCATCTCTGCCCACTTGTCAGAAAAATAAAGAATCCGGTGGTTTCAAACACCTAGTCTTTTTAAGAGACATGATCTTTAGCACATCAAAAAAATTGAAAACTTTCCCTTCGAAACAAAAGCACAAAAATAATTATTCCACATGAAGCAAACGGCAAGAAAGAAAAAAAAAGAAAGTAGGCTGAAAGATACGGAAAAGTTAGAAGTGTTATTGAGATTTGTCAAAGTATTCTGAATTATTGCACTGGTTATTTTCATATCCCTTTTGCATTTGAAAACATCTCGTAAAGTTACCCATTCCAGACAGTCCTGAAAACAACCGTAAATATCAGAAACACTGTGAAATACTTCTGCAAAATGGATGCTCGTAAAGTGTTTGGTGGACAAAAATGAGAAGTACCTATTCTTTTCAAAGCCAGCGAAAGAAATAACAGACTAAATTCATCCCAAAGCGAGGTTCTCTTGCAGAGAAAGATTTTGAATTATTGTCTTACAATTGCACAAGAAACACACATTCAGCTAGTCTACAGTTATATTCCAAACTGCTCAGGGCAGTTGGTATTAAACACAGCTGTTGACTGTTGAATACTTTGACAAACCTCCATACAAGACACGATCCCTTTACAACGTGCTATTCTCGTTGTTTAGCCTTAACGAAGACAGAATTCACTTCAAATGAATGTCATATCGTATGTAACAAATAAATTAACACAACAAGGAATATCGTTCCTTTGATAAATTAATAATTTTGGAGTTTTAATCCAAGAATAAAGTCACAATAAGATATATCAATTCATAAATATAGCAAAACTGAAGAAATGCAAAGATGGTCACACTAAAATCATGATCAGCACAACTTTTAATACCACTGTAGCACTAATTAGCACAACAAAAGATTTAATACCTTTTTAACACCTGCAGCAAATATTGGATTTTTTAAAACCCTCAAATTTGAAGAGAAAAAAAAAGAGTGAAACAACAAGATGTCACCCATTTTTCCGTAATAATTAAGATTCCATTAATTGAGAAAAATAGACTATCCATTTAAAGATGTCTAAATTCACCTCTTAACATGAAATTTAACGATTTGTTACAATTTCATGAAACCCTCAACACATAAGCATGCACACCCAAGAACACAAATCATGCAAAAAGATGTATGTAGTTTTACAACTTAATTAAAAATTTATATGAACATTAAAGAAAACAACCACTGCAGAGAAAATAGTCTGATTAAATGGATTTTTGTTTACAGCTACGCTAGCGAGGGAAAACTATTTAGAAATCAATAAAACACAATATGCCAACACCTTAATCAGACTTTTCAAGTCACATTATTTACTCATGATTTTGATAAGGAATTATCCCCAGTTTCCCTTAGTGATGAATACATTTTAAATTAAATAAACTGAAAAAAAATGACTTAACAATTGATGACACTTTAATTAAAAGTGGACATAACTAATTTGGAGAAGATACTTCAATGAAACTATTACAACCACCCTACCCCCAACTATGCTACCCCCAACCACCAGACCCTCACCCCCAACCACCTGACCCTCTCTCCCACCCACCCGACCCTCTCTCCCACCCACCACTGCAATGCTCTTTCCCTGACACTCTATCCATGGATTTTCAATCCAATTCATTATAAGTTTTCTTTGCTCTAAAAAGTTTTTTTTGACAAACTATTCCAAATTAAATTAACTTTATGAACATGATCAGCATAAAACTTTATGTATCTTGCTTTGTCCCTACAAGTAAGTTATCCTTAGGTACAACCTTACAATTATTTAAAAGAATTTTCATAGTTTAATAGACTTCTTCAGTCCTTTTGTCATTGCAAATCCATGATCTGATTTCTTCTCTCTGTTTCATTTTTTAATTATTTTTTTTTATTCTGAGATTTACTATTTTTTCGTTAACCTGACTAGATCTACAAAGAGAGAAGCTCTTGTATAAAGACAGTCTGAACTGTGTAAAAAATACTAAGCACCCCCCCCCCCTCCCTTACAGGACCTATATGGTCTTGATCGCTTGCAGAGCATACTGTATTTAATATGGTCTATTATTCTCAAACTCTCTGTCACAACCCAAAAATGGCCTTCTGAGAATTTATTGTTGGATCCCAGACAGGCTATGCAGCAGCAAAAAATGAAAAAGAAAGGGAAAAAAAGGGATTGGTAGACAAAGGTTCCCATGGAATATGATAGTAAACTCCCTCCCTGGAAATTGATAATTAGGTTTCCTGAGTTTTGCTCTTTCTTTTCTAATTTTCAGTCAATGATTTCAGTCAATTGCTTGTAATCAATACAGTCAATGTGCATTTAAATCATTAATCATCAACCATGGAGACTGGAGTACATATTTGGGTGATATTGGGGGAAAAAATATTGAGAAATCACACCATGTATTGTCTAGGAAACAGGATGGGAACCAGGGATAAAGATGGTTCAATAAATGGAACAGACCCAACAATTTTGGGGGAACCTACCTTATATATATTGCTGTTTTGTTGAGCTAGTGTTTTGGTTGCTGGCAACTTATCAAACAGCACCTTTACCTACTCCCTCATGCTTGCCCAAACACAACAAAAATTAAACAATGCAAGTTTTAATTTAGAGAGGGGAAAAAAAATCTTGCCAAAGGATCACTTTTCACAGGAGGGAGAAATAAAGTTTTTATACAAGTGACAATGGGTGGATACAAACCAAAAGTCAAATATTTCAGAATACTGATAGAAATTATTTGTAGAGAGGAAAAGTAGAAAGAAAATTGGCAAAAGAAATGTTGGCATGAATCAACTGCTGTAAAAAAAAAAAGGACATCTTACTTCAAGTGAACTGAGAGTGGTCTTTCAATAAATCAGCCACAAAACCAGAATAGCTAACTGTAGCATAAAAAAAATATTCAATTGCATCCTGAAAGACAACTGTTTGAGCGACCTATCTGACCCTGTAAGTACCCTTACGACCCTCATCAGCTCTCAGTAAATGTCAAAATTGTAGTTAAAACATTTTCATTGCCCTTTTTGTTAAACATTCTCTAGGCGCTGTTCTTTACTACATGTCCCCATCAAAGAATCCTTTATTCCCCCAAACCCCCCACCCCCCTCACTTCTTCCCACTGAAAATATCTAAAGTAAAATAACTTAGTTCTTACATCTCTGAAGCAATAATTGAAGTGTCTTTCAACTGCATGGGGTCTGTATAATACTTACATACTACCATCTGCCCGCTACTACTTCCTACTGCGCTAACTAGCTCGCTTGCACCTCGACGACGACCCCTAATGATGGCGCCCTTTCACTATTTATCTCGATTCCGTCTTTCGCCTTCTTCCAAGACACGACTTCGTCGTTTCCGTTCTCCTCCGGGGCCAGCTCTTGCATAGGTTCTGACTTCAACGACGAGACGAACAAATCCACCCCTATGCCGCCTCCGAGGCGGATTTCTTCGGCTAATTCCACGTGGATGGAATCTGCGAACAGGGAGGGTACGTGTGTGGGCATCTGTGGGTTCAACACCTTCTCTGGGTTACTCTGCTTCTTCTCTGTCAAGGCACGGGATTGGTGGGTGTGGACGAGAAACGCGACCCCCTGCGAAGAAAGATTAACCAAACTGATCATAATAATAATCACAGGTTTCCGATCAGTAAGTTACAGAAACATGAAAGAAAAATAGTTTCATACAAATCTTGCAGTTTTTGCATAAAGTATTCTCTTACTAGTTTACCTAGTAAACCCTCGGGAAACAAAATTACTTGATTGAGATTATTTTTCAATATTACAGATTTAATGTAGGTAAGAGGTAAAAACAAATGGAGAACGAAAAGCAACCTAACACAAAAATTAATCACAGACTCAATTAGAATCATTTCTTAACAGAACGCTGACTGTAATGCCACACAGAGGCACATGCCACCAGCCTTATGTTGAAAAAGAAGAAGAAATAAAAGAATTGTAAAATGCCACTTAGCATATCACATAACAATTGATTGCAAATCAATTATAATAACAAACAAACAAACAGAGAGGAATTAAGGAAGAGACTATTCCTTTGTCATTCAAATTTCACTCAGTTATTTAGTCTGTTTTGTCATTGATAGTTTGCTTACAACAATGTAAACATGTTTACCTTTCTTCTGGCAGCCTTAATAAAGCTGACATTACCGGTTGTTGTTATCGCCCCCAAGGCATCTCCTGTACCGAATGTTATCTGATAAAAGGAAAACAATTTGATTGAAAAATTACAAAATCTACATATTCCCACAGACTACTCTTGAACTAAGTCAGGGAGATCTACAAAACAAGTTATCATGCTTTTATATAGTTATAAACGCATAAGTTTTAAGTTATATTAAGTTATAAAGGTTTTTCAGATTTCGACCTCGACTGCCCTCAGATGACCTTTGACCTCCTCAAAGAAACTAAACAGTTCTTGAACTCACTAATATACACATGTTCTCCAAGCTGATCAGAGAGGGTGCGAGGATCCTTTTAAATGAATCAATTAAAAAAAACTTAATATGAAAAATAAAACCAGATTTTAAAGTAAGAGGCAGAGCTTTGATTCCACAAAACAGACCCCCCTGAGAAAAAAACCACACAATGACGAACATATCAAACCTGAGCATATTCTGGATTTCAATAGCAGAAATTCTGCAAAATAAGTCACAAAAAATTTAAAAAATTCAGAACGGACTAGATATTAGAAAATTTTGTTATTTTTGCTTGACAACAAAATTTCAAATTGTTGAAACTTTAATACTTCCTAAGGTTTCTTCTCACAAAAGAGTTTACATTGCACGTTACAAACGGCGCAGGGGGGGGGGGGGACAACCTCTCGCTGGACATTCGTCTCTCAATCCTGCTCACCTTTGAATTCCTTTTGATTCTGTTGCTTTCTGTCAGGGTCTCCGATCGTGCTGACAGCTGGTCTTCAACGACCCTTATCCTCTTTAGTAACCTTTTGGCTCTCGCCAACTCATTTGGACCAGCAATGGTGTCCAGGATATTTTGAAAATCCCGCAGTGCGGTCTTGCATACGATCAAGTCTTTATCTATCGAGGGGAAAGAGTTTGTATCAAATATTAAAAGTAAAACTTGGCAAAAAATTATTTCCTGAGTTTTTAATTTTGGTTTACCAATATGTTCACATTTCTAAAGTCATTTCTAGGTAATCCTAAGGTTCCATGTTTTTTTACTGATACGTTTGCTTAGAATTTTTGCCCCCCCCCCCCCAAAAAAAATTTAAGGGATATATTCCAGTGGCAGACTCTTATTTGGAACTGAAAACCAATATTCCAAACTGTAAGTTGAAAGCCCATTCTTAACTTATATCTTTTCCCTCACTCTAGGTAGATTGAATTTAACCTATATTGACTGGCAAAATCCTTTGATTCTTTGCTAAGTCCCTCCCAGCATAAGAGACCGAGTTTGATGCCACAAAACAGACCGACCCGAGAAGAAACACACGATGACAACCTTATCAAACCTGAGCATATACTGTATTTCAAATTTCCAGCAATTTTAATTAAAGCAATCAACTGCAGTCACTCGAAAATCCCTAAAAGCCAAGTCGACACCATATGATGAAGGAAGGTGCATTTCCGGAGGGTACTTGCACCTACCACAAAAAAAAAACATTTAAAATGAACATGTTTCGGGTAAGAAAGAAAATATAACACATGACTACATCTTCATTTCAGAACCATTTTGAAAGGAATACACCTTTTAAAATTGAACACAATTGTTTTGACTTCTTATCTTGGCTTACTTTTGATGAAATCTTCCATCGGTGAAAGAAATGGGGTCTTCCTCTCCTGTTTGGCAAGGTCTTCGATGTAGGATTCCTTGAAGGAGAAAGTGCAGCCACCGTGGCTGAGTTCGGAGACCAAGGCGATTAATGTGGTAACGTCCATGTTAACCAGGGGTTTGTTGGAAACACCGCTTTCAGATGTTGACTGCTAATATGGGAAAATGTGGGAGAGTGGGGGGGAGGGGTAGGGGGGTGAAGAGAAAAGATCTGATAACATGAAAAGAGGTTTAACAAGTATAAGTTGTTGCAGCAAAGTTCAGTATATCATGTCTACATGAAATTTACCGTGTGAAATATTTCAGGGTATATGTATGTGTGTTGATAATTCTTTTTATAAGCAATGTACAGTATATATGGATGTCAAAAAGTATATGCATAAGATGGCTAAGCTGACTGATTCTGCCTTGTAATTCTAGCATGTCAAATTTGTGAATCCAGAATCCTGTCCTTATAGGTATGATTGGGTATTTCCCATTTTCTAGGCCTCTGTTACTCCAGCTCTCCCACCCACACCTCCCCCCCCCCCCCACCAACACCCAACCAAGTAAAACATGTGAATAGAGCTAACAAAATGATATGCCAGCAATATTACGTACCCTGGCACTCTTCAATTTGTTAAATTTCATTGATGTCGTCGCACAGCATTTGCAGTGAAGGTTACAATGTCTTGTCAATTCCATAGGATGTGACATCATCACTTCTCTATGAATGTTTATCAAGCATTTATGAATATTACTCCTTTCAGTTTAACATAATGCAAGGCTGTCATTGAAAGCAATCCTTGCCTCTTGTCTAGCCAATTCATTTGTTTGCATTCAGTAAATTTTAGTAAAATTAGAGAAAGTTTGATTTTCAATTTTTTTTAAGGGGAGTCACTTTACCTCTTCTTGGTCATCTACCCCAGGGAAGACCGGTAAGGTCGGCCTCCCGGTTTTAGCTTCATCGATGTCATTGAAGATGTGACCATGGACGGTCACTCCTAATTCTGACAGTTCATCTGAAAATGAAACAAGGAAAAATGATCATCTCTGAAATTCATGTGACTTGAAAGCAAAGAGAAAAAAAAAATTTAATTGAAAGCACTTGGCTGTGTCTACAATCCAATGTCTACTGCCAAGTGCTAAGCAAATACTGGTGCATAACATACATATATTGCTTGTTTCATTCAATGGCATAAAAATACCACAGAAAGGCTGTAATGTCCAAAACATGGCCCTGAATTTGTATGTTAAAAGAAAGTTACCGTCATGAAGTAATTAGATTCATTATGCAGGTACGAATCCAGCAGGGTGTACATCTTCACCCCCCCCCCCCCCCCAAAATTAAAGTAGTTATAAGCACATCCTTGAGTGTAGACCAAACTATAGATCTGATTGATAGCCTAACTCTGCCCTACAACGCACCAGACATGCCCCCACCCCCTAAGTGGGTGTCCGTTTTAACAACCCCAGGGCCACCCCTCCCCCCACCTTCTGTTTTTATAAACTGCATAATTACAGCATGATTAAAATGAAACAACTCACAGAACTAGTAATACAGACCAAATGGAACAGGTTCCTGTGATAAACCAGTTTAACTTGTGGAAAGAGCTTTATCATGCCTACCCTACACACAGTCTAATTAAATTAAATACACCTTTCATTTTTCACTCTCTCTATAGGTAAGTTGCTGGTGACTGAGAAAAATGTATTAATAAATGTGACTTTCATGCATACATAGTAGTTTAACTTGATACGAAATCATATTTTTGGGGTATCTCATGATTGAAATACAAATTACATACACTTAAATGTATTAACACAACTTCACAAGACAACACCCTACCTACAATATCTTGAGTGACCCCGTTGTAAAACACCACATGGACCTTGGGATGGGTGTACCCCACGGGATTCTGCTGACTTGCGAGCTGATAGAACTGGACCTGTTGGACGATGTCATGGTCTCCGTAATCCCCACCATCTGTTTCAGATACAAATCAGCAGACACAAATTATGTGAAGTTCCTTTTTAATATTCAATGCTATCTAGGGTCCACGGTCAAAATCAGTTCTGTTAACGATACCTACTACTAAATCTGATGAATTATTCATTACAAATTTTTTTCATTTTAATACAGCCTTACGGAATATCTTGGTGAAACTATTCCACAAGTTGCCATCTTAATACGATATTTGAAAGTTAAATGGAAAAACTGACGGGGTAAGTTTAAGACAATGGAAATGAGCTGAGAAATTTATGGCTAGAATGAGATTCGAACCAGTGACAACTGGGGTTTATCAAATTTCCAATATTGTTGTAAGATAACAATCAAAACTGTCAAAATCTACCTAGTCTCTGATATAATTGTGCCTTTATATATATCAGATCAGGTAGCAACATTTCCAAATTTTTATCAAAGTATAAACATTTATTCCCAAACAATTATGTACCTACTGTACTAGACAGGAATCAGCTTAAGGGTGGGCTGTAGTCTAAAATGATTAGCATATGCATAGAATAGGGTGGACGCAACACTCCAGTTTTGATTTTCAATGCACTAGCTGATACAGTGCAGCCTCTACGAGTGTAACCCAAACAAAATCTCACCCAGCCACGTCCTGTGCAGAGCTTCCGCATTTCTGGCTGTGACTTTCACCCAGACTTTCCCGTTCTGGCCAATGACGTCCACCACAATGTTGATTTTATCCTGATCTTGGGTCAAGAACTTCAAGGGGCTCATCACCCTTGTCACGTGACCGATGTTTTCTGCTGTGTAGGTTAAGGCTTCCAAATGAATCAAATTTGTGCTGCGGAGGGAATTCTCCTTCACTGGCGTATCTTTCGACAGAAGCTGTAGTACGACATGTGGAACAAAAGCAAACAAACGTCTTCAAATGTATTTCTTCAAAGATGTTATAATGGAACATATCCCACCAACATTGCCCTGTGGGACTTGGAATACATTTTCCAGGCACCAAATCACTGACATCCCCACTCACAAATATTAATAAGAAATGTTCTTGTTTGTGAAGGATATATGCAAAAGAAATGCATTTTTCATATATGCAAAAGAAATGCATTTTTCTTATGCACAAGTTTTGCAGTTTTGTTTGGATATACTGTAGCGATATAGCCTACCCTTACAACTAAGCATAACTGTAATAGTAAGGTGCTCCAAAGGACAAAAATTCTTTACAAAAAAGAAAGCCTCCACTGTGCTTAAGAAAGTAGCAAAGTTATAAATGTCTGTGCATTGTTAAAATACATATGAGAGCCTTTTTCGCTTGCTTTTATTTTACAGTTTTGTTCTTCTTTATTTATTTTTCTGTGATTTCACTGTGTTTCTCACAAACACACATACAAGCAAACACACTTACACAAACAATATGTTTCTGTCTGGGTCTGAGACAATACTCACACTTGAAACAAAGCTCTTTTCTGCTTCAATTTTGCCGATCAATTTACTGTAGCCTCCCTCCGAATGGTCCAGTTGCTCTTTAAGATCATCCACTCTTCCAAGAAGTTCATCTGCTTTCTTTAACAGTTGGTCTACTCTTTCATTCTTTTCTTCTTCTGAGAGCTCCATGGCAATTACTCTGCTCTAAGCAATCTGGTTCATAAACATATAAACAAATAATACCAATGCTTTTTTTCTTAAGTGGCCTTCTGACGCCTTGCAAAGGGCAAGAGAATACAATATTTGGAACGTTAATAGCCTGTTTTGGTACTTGGTTGCACAAATATTCAGCAACTTAATAGTCCAACAAAAATAACAACAAACTTTACACAAAATTACGGACTGAGGGCATCAAGTGACTTAACCAGCTCAACTACATTGTGCCCGGTGCTGAAAAACACATAGCCCACTCAAATCCCCTAATTTCATCCATGCCTATAGGAATACTACTAAGTTAGTACTAGCAGTAGCAGTAGTAAGAAACTTTTGTTTAAGAGATTCTTAAATGCTTCTCATTATTTATGGTACAATAAGTTAGCTTGGCTTAGCAATTTACACTCCAGCAATTCTAAGCTGTAATCCATAAGCCCTAGCGGTTTCTCCCACATTTGTGTTCGATTAAGCGTCGTAAAAATATAACCGCTGATTATTATTATTATTATTAAATAAAACCTAAGTAAGGCCCTACAAGTTACAATACAATTAGGAATAGGCCTAGGCTAGGTTAAGTTATGCTATGTGTCTCTGAACCTATGCTCTGAACACATTAATTTGAAATTTAGTCACACTCTTCTTCAATGTTTACAAATTAATGAACGCTTAACATTATTACCTTTCTATCAATGCTACTGAACGACAATGGGACGCTTAGCTATGTCTACTCTAAGTATCAGATTAGTGAGTAATCCCTCTTCTTGTGAATATTGTCAATACGGAACTAAGTGCCTATACCTACTTATATGAGGCAAGTGCAATGCATGACAGACTGTTCCTAACGTTTGATAATAATGTACAGAGTAGTAGCTAGCAGCCACTGAAAGCAGACATCAGCAGCAGCATTGGTGGCGCACGTTTTGGCCACTGTGCTTGGTACGCTTAGACAAAAGATGCTGGATTACAGATCACTGGCATCCATTAAGAGCAGACACATTTTAGACCAAAGGAATCTCAAATACTTGACCGATAAGTTAAGCGCAGAGAAATACTGAAAATATGATAGTACCTTCGTGGGGAAACTAATTCGAGTTGTGGAGCGATTTGAGATCCCGTTATACTACCATAGTATAATTGAGATAAATTTCAAATTCGAAATCATCCTTAATTCGAGCCGAAAAGTCTCAAAAATTTGCGGTTCTACTTTTCAAATTAGAATAATTCCAGTTATGGTGGAATTTGAGGGCCGGAATAGTATCAGACAAGGGACGAGACCCTTCTTTCACGTAGTATGGGTCCACTATCGGTGTGCTAGTGTAATTCTCTGGGACATCATGACTGCTAGCTTCAAACTGGTTATGTTGTTGAATTAAAAAAATGCTGTTAACTGTGGTTGCCATTTTATGATAGAAAAAACGGCTAAATGTAATTGCTAAAAGTTATTGCAACGGTTTCTATTCCGGGGTTCCGTGGGCCGAGCATATATCATGCTGAGACAAGGAGCTGTATGGTTAGAGCAGGGAGCTGCTACTCTTACGTTAGAATAGCAGCTCCCTGGTTAGAGTAAGTAGCTCCTTGCTATAGCATTCCCTTAACAGTGTTCAAATTGATTTCTCAAACAATCATTGAACTGATATTGTCTCTATCTGAAGGTCTTCTAGAGGTTGTCACCAACGGTATTTATAAACAATAAAAAATTGTTGCCTACAATGTTTTTATAGGTCAACGATATGTTTCAATTAAAACATTTCAGGCGTTCAATAGTATTTTGTTTTTATTGAAGATTGCCCCATCTGTTGCATGTCTGCGTCTTTCCCGTGGTAAATGATAACTGACGACACAAACATTGTATGATATGCAACCTGATGAATGCCATGGATACAGCTTTATAATAACCCCCATCACCACCACCTCCCCGTTAAATCGGCCACCTACAATGCTTTAACTGTTGACAGTCGTCTTTAAGGTCATCAGTGCATCTACGGCGTTAGTTCTTCAAGGAAAACATACGGTAGCCCATATATGACGTTATATGTTTATTGTTTACTCGTAAAGTATTGTATACATCTTTTAGCATCCAACAACTCTTCAAGTATTCTTAGGACATTTCTCCACATCATCCAACCTACAAACCTTGGTTCTAAATAGATTTAGTAACATTTAAAAACTATAATCCTGTTGCTGTGAATAGTCGTTGCTGATTTTTAATTTAGCCCACACTTCATAGTGAGGTAATTTGTTGTTGGCCCGCAAGATAACATCCCTCCAAGCATCCAACAACTCCTAAGATAATCTCAGGACATCCCTCTATACCTGTCAGCAAAAACATCTTGGTTCTAATAAGTTCAAATGCATTTAAATGCCATTTTCATGTTGCTGTGGCAAGGAACTGCTCTGTTGTTATTGTCGTACACCGTATAAGAGTGACGTCATTTGTTTGTTGTTTACTCGAAAAATAACACCTCTCCAATCATCCAACATCGCGAAAAATGTTCCCAGGACATCCCTCTACAACTTCCAACCAACAAACCTTGGTACTGAATATGTGCAACGAAAGTCGTTTTTAAGCACTTTTTGAAGCCTGCCCCGATGGACTATATCATCATAATGGTGTAATTCGAGCATGTAGTGTACATACTCTTAACAGAATTTTGATCGTTAATATCTAGACGTAACAGCTTGTATGACTATGAGACCTCAACCGACCATTCTCGAGGATCTTTCCAATCTAATCAAGACCGTTATTCTTTCTGTTTGATGCAGGAACAAACGGCGATCAATAACTTGTTTTTCAAAGAGAATGAATGAAAGAAGGGGGAAAACCTGTTACTCTAAAATGGATGAGGATCTAATTAAGTTAGAGCCTCTTAATTATTTCTTCAAGGGTAAGAGATCACCGGCTATTGGTGTTCTAATACAGTATAGGATCTTATTAAGGTCTTTAGGGATTAAAGGGATAGTCCAAGTTTGCAGTTATGACATAGCATAAGCCTTGACAAAATAATAGCTTCTGTCGGTGAAGACTAGCCGTGCTTCATAAAGTAAAATCACGAATAGAAATATTAAAAATACACTACCAAATTTACGCAAGCCTCCGTCCAGCTAACACGTGTGTGTGGCTCTTCAATGCAAGCTGACAATGAACATCCGTCCACTCGCAGTATGACATGCATTAGCCTATACAAACTGCATACTAAACTACATTGGTCCATATTAGGTTGTTTTTGTCCCCTAAAAAAATCATACCTTTTTTTAATTCCCTAACCCCCCTCTGCCCCCCCCCCCTCGCCACCACAGTCTACCCGTATCATATCGTCGGCATATCTTCTGTCTTTCAGTTGCTACGCGATGAAGCCATGCACTCACGCCACAAGATAATTACTATTTAAAGCATAAAGCGTTCCTTTAATTCATACGTGTAGCAGTATAGGCTACTACGTGATGTCCTTCCGTATAATGAAAAGAGAGAGACTAAGAGGAAAGAAGCTCTTTAAGGTATCATACGTCATCTGTAGGATAAATGATATACGTTAGTGCGGTTGTAAACAAAGAGAAGATACGTCAATGATACTTGAAACAGTCGGAAAAATCTAAATTAGGATTCTCTTTCTCTTTTGAAATGTACTCTGTCGAACTTCTTTGAAGTAGTGATGAATTGTATAGCTTCCTGCTTATCTCTCAAAGTTACCGTTCTGTTTTTATTAGCAACAGTTCTTTCTACTTATTGGATTTTACAAACACACACGCCGAGAAAGAATTGATAAAGGATTCAGTTCAAATCTTGAAACTAAACTGTGAGGTTTTTATATTTCGCATTTCTGATTCCACAGTTTCATAAAAATCATATTATGCTTTAGGACCTGTGAAAATACGACCGACTTATCATTCTCAGTTTTGTTCCTTTATACTATCATAACTTGTTTTGAAAATGAGGTGGAACCTACTTTCATTTCTGATTTGGGAATATTTGTTATTCTCTTGTGTGATGCCCACTATATCATTCAAAGTCTCATCAGAGTGGAGAAGAAATTCTCCATCTGGTTCGGAGGAGAGCATCTCAGAATCCGAGCGTTCGAAGACTTTTCCTTTCTACTCCTCTTTCTCTTTGCTTCGAGGTGATGTTGTTCTTTATTGGAATCTGAACTATGACGAAACAATCTCTTTTAAAATTCGGGCAGAAATTACCGGAAATATGAAATCAGAAGGATTTCTTGGGTTTGGGTTCTCTCCTCGTGGTAAAGAAGATCGAGATGTTGTCATGGTAACATGGACAGAAGATAGACCAATCGAAATTGCTGTACGTATATTGTTCAAATATTCATGCATCTTTAATACGATTTTTCTTGTTTTCTGCAATATGATGGAATGGAGGTTAACTTACATGAAAGGTCATCAAAATTGTCTCCCAAGAAAAATATAAAATCTGCTAAACTGTAATCAAAATTACTTTCAAGCAGGTTCTGATATTTCAGCAATATTTCTCAGACATTGTGGAGTATTAAAATTCAGATAGGCCTAATATGATACGTTCCAGTATAATGTTAATTGTATGCTGCCAGTTATAAGGGATAATCATTTACATGGTTACAGTCTCAATATAACTGGACAGTACATAGATTCAGTTGAATGATTTCGTGCCCATGCTCTCTCTATAGTGTTGGCGAAAAAAGTGTAACAGTATATATTTGTTTAAACCATAATATGTCCAACCGAATCTCACCAGAAACATTTTGGTTTAGCTAATTCGTAAAAGCTGATTGGTAGTTAACATAATCCTTCTAAAAGTAATGACATCCTATCCAGGGGGGGGGGGGGGGAAAGAAATTTCCCAGTTTGACGTGTTGAGATACTATACCAGTTGTCACATTGTTCTCTCCAAAGGATGCATTTACTAATGAGGAAGGAATTCTTCTGCCAGATGAACGATGTGACTACCACATGGAGAGCTCAAATATTCTATACGAAGATGGCGACGTTTTCTTGGAAATAGATATAACACGATATTTCAACACGAAAGATCCAGAAGATTATCAAATTGAAGCAAGTATAATTTTTTTTGGACTGACAGTGCATGTACCCTTAGTTACATGACAAATCTAAGAGACTTCTTGTTGTTTCCCAGTCGTTAAACGTTGTTGCTATTTTGTTAGTTCTCGTTGTTCATTGTTTATTCTTAAAGAGTTACATTGGTTTTTCGGTCTCTCACCGAATAATTTACAAGCTCCTGTTAATTACCTACAAATCGTCGAATGGTTTGGCTTCCTCTTTAATCTTTGACATGCTCCTGACATACACTACAACACGACGTCTTCGCTTCAGTAACATGATTTACTCCAAGAACATCGGCCTAAATATACATGGGGTGACAGATCGTTCGAAGTAGCTACTCCTCGCCTCTGCATGGAATGGATATACCACTATGGAACTTAGATGTTGTGCTTCCCTCACTTCGTTAAAAAAAAATCTGGAAACTCATCTTATGCGTCAAGCATTCATCAATGTTAACCAATAATTATTTTGTTCATTCCTTTTTGCTTTCTTTTTTCTCTTTCTCTCCCACGCAGCCTTGAGCACCCTTCCGGGTGGATATGCGCGCATTATAAATCACCGTTATTATTATTATGATAATATTGTCGTTTTTCAGTTCGTAGGCCCATTGTTGATGTTGTCAACCTTTCACTTGTTGATGCTGTCAACTTTCCAGTTCCCATTGTTGATGTTTCTTTCTGTTGATGTTGTTTTCTTTGTTGCTTTTAATTGTTGCTGTTGTTGATCGAGACTAATCTTAATTTCCTCGCAGTGGGGAACAACTTGGACATTTTTCATGCTAGATCATGAAATGCCAGAGTTTTACAGAAAACTGAACCTCGAGACCATGGACGTCGTTGAAAGACCTTTGTCATTGTTGAAAAGTAACCAGTACCAGTATGAACCCAACCTACCCCCAGACACAAAACTGAGGGAGTTTACTGTAAACAAAGTAAGTACTCGATACGACAGTGTGCGCATATAGGGGTGGACAAATGTATGTCGGGCGGGGGGGGGGGGCCAGACCGGGCCGAGTATAAGGGTGGAAGTTAGCGGTAGCTGGGTTATATATTACATATATCAGCGGATTAATGGAACTACTAAATCGATATTTCGCTAGAGCATTGTGTTTCGTGCACGCATAGAACATAGGGAGAGAAGCCAATGTCAAACTAAGAGGTTTGGACTAACGTGTTGACGGAGACAATCGTACAGAGGTATGTGTGTGTGTGTGGAAGCGGAGGGGGGTGGGGAAGAAATGAATGTATATATATAGGCTATGATGTAACATAAGTATGATGCCTGCCTTGTCCGGACTCTGTTACAAAAGCAACGTTAATTTAAACAGGACCTCGAGTTTTAAACTCGTACATGCTTAGAGTTCGTTCCTTCTTTGATCAAACTTTCATTTCAAATGATCAATAAAAAAAAAACTTCAAGCTGTGTCTCTGCCAACATGTATAATGATTAAGGAAAACTGTATATTCTACTGTCAATATTGTAACAACTTTAAAGAATGAACATTCGTCATAGGATTAGTCTAAAGAAAATGATACAAACATTTAATAATTTTTTTTTATTAGGTTAAGCTACTGCCAAAATCAGTACGTTGTTACGCCAAGTCTGAATGAAGCTCTGGTTTTTATACCAATTTTCTGCAAAGTCATGTATTCCGTTATTTTCTTCTTTTTCTAAGTTTCAAATTCCTGTCGACGATACTACGTACTGGTGCCAAACATTTCGGTTCGATCTGCAGGAGAAAGTCCACGGTATTAAGGTATTTATCATCTATTATGCGTCTTTAATATGTTATCCTTTTTTTTATATTTTTTATATTTTTTTATTTTTTAATATGTTATCCTTCATGAACCTTCTACATATTGCGTAAGTTCCTTTATTATTCTATCGTTCTTAAGAATAAGCGTCATCATCATTCTCACTTCTGATTGGTTGTCATTTTGTATGACGTCAGCTACGATACAGGTAAGCTTATCGCTCATAGCGTATCGACAGAGTGATATTCATTTCCCTATAATGCGACATAGCATATGATTTCTGTTTTGTTGTACAAAACCAATTGAATCCATGCACACAAACCAAAATAAACATGGAGTTTCATAAACCCAGGTATATTTACTATTAGTGATATCGATAGAATACTGTGCCATATGCCAAATGTGTTTTCCTTACATCCCAATAGTTGTAAATCCCCTCTGTTGCTCTGACGCCACAGGTGATCATTCACAGGAGAGGGGTGGGGAGGGGAGGGGTGGAGAGGGGTGGGAGGGTGGGGAGGAAGCCAAACAGATGCAAGCCTAGATTAGGAGCTTCGTTAGACTGTATACTATATGCACTCTGTGACACGAGCAATGAGACTAAACTATGAAACTCATTTCCGTCTTTTTATGCAATTGTTTCAAATTGTACATTTTAAATGATTTTATTCCGTATTTTTTATATGATTTTAAGAAGGAAAAAATGTAACAAACGCCAATGTGCAAATCTGCTTAGTCAATATACCCCTTTCTGTGTTAAATTGAATCATGAAAGAAACATGCAAGGCAGAAAGAGGTACACCTCTCATGGCACCCGACTGATTCTCGTTGTGGTCAGGATAACAATGGTGGATGCAGGGAGTTGTTATTTCCATAACAACTCCCTGGTGGATGTTGGTAAACGTTGATCCACGATAGTTATGGTGTTGTATATAACTTCGTCACACATGTTATGAATACTATCGTGGATCAACGTTACCAATATCCACCATAGTTATCGTGACCACAACGAGAACCGGGTGCTCAAGACAAAATGTTGAGCCAAATGAATTATGACGTCATCGTCATCAAATCCCGAATTCTGTTTATACACGTATAGTTGCACTAGAAATGGAGAGCAATATAGTGTTTATATCAAGTAACATATCTGTCTCTTTCCAGTACGAATCTCTTATTACTCCTGGTAATGAGATGATTGTGCATCATATGGAGTTATATCATTGTGAGGTTCCTCCAGATAACAAAATTCCCGATTACAGTGGACCCTGTCCGGAAAAGCCAAAACAACTTAATGTTTGCTCTAAGGTGATCGCTGCTTGGGCTATGGGAGCAGAGGTATAACACACTTATTTCTTTCTCGTTATATGTACACAGGTAAAAGTAAATACCATTGACTGATCCAGCTTTGTATTTTTAAGAGGGGCGAGGCGGAGGGGAGCGAGGCAAGTTTCGGTCAATATGGAAATTACTACCGAAATAGCAGTGCATACGGATACTTATAGATAACATATTAGTAATGCGCGAAGCGTGCTCAAAATGTGTTCACTGTATACCATTATGATCTGCATCATGTATGTGTTGATAATATTTAGTCCGAACCCTCCCCCCCTCCCCTCCACCTCCCCAGAATTCCATCATTTCTGTTATGGTCGGAGCCTTCACCCTACTCACCAGATATTTTCACGTTTAACTCTGAAAACCATGAGACAGATTCTCATCATATCTATATTTGTCAAGATTCCCCCCCCCCCCCTCTCATTTCTTGCCCAACTGAATATTATTATGACGACATAATAGTCCTTTTAATTTCCGAGGTTGCGAAGTGTTTATGAAAATAAAGTGACTGTATGCTAAATTTGAACACTTTAACACCTTTTATACACTTTTATGTCTGACTAACTATAGATTGGTTAAAAAGGTCTTAAGAAACCGGTTACTAACATGAGCGGTTATATACTTATATTGTTTATCGAATCTATAAAATTACAAAAAGGTTGCACTCAAGTATATATGGAACCTCTTGCCTTTCAATCTTTCTACCTTTATTTTAAAGCCTCTGGTCTATCCCATTGAAGCCGGTGTACCGTTGGGTGGTTCTGCCTGGTCAAAACATCTTATGATTGAGGTGCATTATAACAACCCACATAAACTGTCAGGTAAGTTGTTAACATGTACACTATCGAGAAAGGTTCTGAGGCGGTGGTGGGGAAGGGGGGGGGGGTGGAGTAAAATCACCGAAGAAATATGGAGAGGAAAGGGTCGTTGGAGGTTGAGCCATCGCATCGGTTGAATTCATGGCGATGACACCGTCAGCTACAGACGAAAAAAATTAATGACTATAATGTCGTGTCGTAAAGTTGTATATTTCTGCTCATGTGTTGTCCCTATTTTCTTCTTCGCTTTACAGTTTATTTCTTACAGCAATACTTTGTTCATTTTCATTATCGTATAGCTAATAAAAAATAGTCAACTTTATGCATGAAATGATTGAAAGAATGATTACCGTACAGAAAAAGAAAAAAATCAGCGCCAGGGGGTATAGATTTTAATACAATAACTGTAACCTTTGAATCGACATTTTCTTTCAATTCTGGTTACACACATCTATTGGGTTGTCCAGGTTTCACACCGGTAATTTTTCTATTCAGGTCTCATCGATAATTCCGGTATTCGGTATTACTATACTAAGACCCTTAGACGGTTTGATATCGGGGTGTTGGAAGTCGGTGTGACGTACTCTCCAAACCTTGTCATCCCTCCACAAGAAGAAGACTTCGAATGGAATGGTCTCTGCCTTCCTTCGTGCACAAGTGTAAGTATAACATTTCCCTTATGATGATGCGCATAGTTACATAGCCTAACGTTCTATCCGGATGTGGGAGAGGGTGGAAAGGGGGGGGGGGAGAGAAGCGGGAAGACCGAGGTGGTGGAGCGGTCACGTACCGTCTGTCATCATTAACCCCTCCCATTAAATAAAAAAGTGCTCGCTCAGCCAACTAGATTAGATGAGATTAGATAAGTTTAGATAATATTAGTTTGATGGACGGACACGGTACGGACAGATGGACGGATGGATGGATCCATCCATCCATTTAGACAATTCAATTCACTTACATGTTAACTTTTTCATATTTTGTATACAGGGTTTACCAACTGAAGGAATCCAAGTTTTTGCATCTCAACTCCATGCTCACCTCAGTGGACATGAAATCAAGACAAAGCATTTTCGAGGAGACGTGGAATTACCACTTTTAGACAAAGATCCCCATTACACAACATTTTTCCAGGTGAAGATTCATAATCCTACATGGGTGGGGGAGGGGGGAGGGATGGGGTCAACAATATATATTTAGAGGGCGGTGTTTATATATATGTCACAGAGAACTTGTAATAGTCTTTATAAATGTAATCAAATAGGCTTCTCTTACTTCATATATACTTAAATTGACTCAGAACTTTGCTAGGGCGAGGCTAAGCTTTTACCGAGTCATGACGCACAGTGGCTCATAGCAAGGAAATATGTGTGAGGGGAGGTAAGAGGAGGAATTGAAGGTAAGGAAACGACTTTGCATAATTCTAAATCATTAATAACAAACGAGTGTGTGTTATTTTTTATTAGTAATTAGTTGTTTTACATAGTTCACGACACTTTCGCTTATACTTAAATATGATTACACCCTATAATTACCGTGTTACTTGCACTGCATTTAAAACAGTTTTGCAAGTTTATCGGATTTAAGAACAAACCACCAAAGTTATCTTCCAGAAAAATTTAAGTGTGGGCGATCGTGCAGCAGAAAGATAAATCGGTGAAATGGACAACCAAGGGCAATATATTTATATGTAAATAAAACTGTTCTTACAACTTTAACAACATATGTCAAGTATCGTTTCAGTACATCTTATTTTTGGGTCGTCAATTATTTACAGTGATGCTATACTACAAATACTATACCTTCTTGATTTTACAGGACATACGCTTGCTGCCGGATAATGTTTTGATTCTCCCGGTAAGAGCTAATTTATTGGTCTAGTTGAACGCTCCTGAGTATCTTCGAATAGCCTAAGTAGGAGAGTAACAAAAATCCACAAAGTATATTTTTTGAAATTTTTAGCAATGTGTTAGCATGCTAAACATTGAGTGGATAAAGGCGGTGGCATTTGAAGTAATGAGGCTTAGCAATCGGGAGGTTCCGGGTTCGATACCCGGCTGGGTCATAGTAAGGTGGGTTTTTCATCCACGACCAATCTACGGTTTTCCCATTTGAAATGACTTTCTTAATTGAAAAGATTCCCAAATTTGAGTTAAAATGTTGAATTGGAAGCCACCCGACGTGTAAGTTGTAATCCATAAGCCCTTGCGGGTTTCTCCCACAGTTGTGGTCGCTTAATCGTCGTAAAAATAACTGATGATAATTATAATATTATCCAGAAAGAAAAAAAAGAGAGAATACGCTGCAAAAACGATTGCATCGTACAGGTTTTACATAACATGACCATATTATGCATTACAAGTCCAATTACTTTTAATTTTATATTTCATTGGCATGCAGGGCGACACTTTGGTAACCACATGTCGATTTAATACAGAGGACAGAGTCAATGTAACATTGGTAAGTACAAGACGTGTGCACCCTGTAGCATATATAACCATGGTTATAAACGGTGATTCCTATAACCCGTAAAATAACGTCCTAATGTTTTTCTACTGGCAAATGTAAAAGTACGTCGCTCCACCGGAATCCTGGCTGCCGGTAAATTTCGGTAAAATTACACTTTTTTTACAGTGCAGTATTTAACTTATAGAGGCAGGAAAAGTCAACCAAAGTCGATTGGCAATACTGATAAAGCAGACATGTTGTGTTGGGCTATCAACTCCCTGCATGGGTCAGTGGAAAGGTCGTATAACGGGGAATAAAAATAAGGGTTAAAATGTGTAACTGAAGGTAATTTCTACAGTGAACGAATGTCCTGGTATAAAACAGTTACATCCCATCGTACATTATGAAGACGGTCGTCGGAGTTGGGTGCATGTGTGTGTAGGGGAGGGGTGAGGGGTGGGGGTTGGTGGGGTGTTAGAGCGGATGAAAAACAATTAAATGAGAGACTAACGCTGCAATGTGTCCTCAACCGTGGATATACGCCAAGGCTGCAGCAAGGGGTTATGTGAAACCATTGTGATCGGTATAGATTCAACTCCATAATACACGGTAAATTAGCTTTGTCCAGTATAGGGCAGCAGTTTTTCTAGTAAAAAACCAAAACAAAACAGATTAATTTAATGTTAAATACCTTCAATATTATCAATGCTGTCAATTTTAGGGAGGTTACGGTATTCTGGATGAGATGTGCGTGAATTACCTGCACTATTACCCTAAGACGGATCTAGAAGTCTGCAAGAGTACCGTATCACAAGATGCTTTGAATTTCTTCTTCGAGGAAACTACTGTCAGGTGAGAAACATGATGGATGATAAAAGGCATATAGGGCGCAAACGGGTATACGTCCAGGTGGACTATTTAAGTTTTTGACTGATGAAAGAAGAACATAAGTCTAAGCATTCCAGGCACATAGCCAAGGGGGGGGGGCGAAGGGGGCAGCCGCCCCCCCCCCCCTTGAGCATATTTTTAAAATTTTTTTGTTAATGTTTTTATGATATCGCTATAGTAATTTCAAAACAGAAAATGCTAAGATGCATCTTACAAGGCATGGGAAGTGCCATTTCCAGCGATCTGGGAGGCATTTTCAGCCAAAATTTTCTTGTACGCTTCGCGCCAATTATGGTGGCGCTACGCTTAGATAGTTTGCAATGCCGTATCTACGGCTCTGATAGTTTGCCTACATTTTCGCCCCTCCCTTGGCAAATTCCTGGCTACGCGCCTGAAGCATTCTGGTGAATTTTGACAACTTTGCATCGAAGTGAACTTGAAACAAACAGCTGCGATATCATAGAATCCCACTGACAAATGTGTTTTTATTAATTTCTTCAAAAATTTATATTTTATTTTCAACTTTAAAATTATGATGCATCTCAATACGCAATACCACAGATAACTCTATAGCAGATAACTTCACATGCATCCCCTATCTACACGACCCGGGTAAACCCTCTCTATACAAACCAAGATCAGACCAAGTAATATAGTGATAAATTAGGCGACACAACATACTTTTTCTTGTCAGTGTTCAATTATATATTACACCATATACCTATATTTGCTTCAAATTCATGTATATAAGATTCAAAATTGTGACAAATTCAACTATCAGAGATCAGTAAACAGCATATTGGGACGGATGGTGGGGTGAAAGGGGAGGGCGAGGAAGTCTGAGTCATTTGTCCTCTTCAATACTCCACCGGGACTGACGCTCAATTGACACATTTTAAATATTGTCTAATGATAATAGCATCGAATGAGAAAACATTTCAAGTAAGCCCGAAATTCTTTATTATATTGAATACATTTTCAAGTATAGAAGTTCTTTCTTTCGGGCTCTAAAAATAGGCTTTTATGTCATTTAATTTTGCTAAATTATCTAAAATGGTCCTTCTCTCATCATAAGATAAAATTCACAAAATAGCATGCAATTTTCAGCCCAGATTACTATAATAGGTAAAATAAGCTAGGGACTCTCACGACGTAACTAAACATCTGCAGCGACACTGCAGTTTATAATAAGCTGTAACAACATTTTGTGTGTGTGTGTGTAACACGTGATATAGCAATTCACAGCTCTATAACATTTTCACTATACATTTCACAGTTTTCGAGGTAGCAACAGCCAACATGACATACAAAGAAAATCAACTGTAGAGCTGTTTTCAACTGTTGATTGGTCAGATATGACCAAATCTCTATGGAGAGAAATTGCCAATGTTGGCCCGATGGTGGAGGAATGCTTAGCATCAAATGGGAAAGCATTTCAAGTGAGAATACTCTATTTTGTTTTTGTTCCTTCCAATGTCTTGAAAATCTAATCGCATTCGACAGAGCTGCCTATTTTTTTTATATATATATATTTTTTTAGATATTGACAAGGTTGCTAATATGAATATTATTTATTGATTTGTCGAATCATGGAAAGATTTCAAACATCTTTTTGTTATTGATTTTCTTTTTTTGGTTGGCCTTAAAATGGGCCTACAATAATTTGGATTAATCTACAGTAACATTTATATGACGTCATTGTAGAAGACACGAATGATTTGAATATTCAAACATTCTTCTCGATAGGATCGTGTAATTATTCAACGCCAATAAATTAAATTCTTTTGTGCCTTACTACATTTTTGTTTCTCCAACAGCATGATAATTGACGAAACATGGAAAACTGCATGCGGAAAGTGCAGGGGATGACGTTACCACATGCGTTGTCATACATGTAAAGCGATTATGTTATGTAATGGATCACCGTGACTTAAAATTCATGCAGACGTTTACATCTTATATAGTGTCAGTTGTCGCTGTTACGGTATTGCCTGCCAGACAAGAATGTTGTAAACTAAAATAAAACTAAAAATCAAGATAATACCCATAACATAGACGGATTAATATTGGTATCAACGAATAAATACTAAACAACTCATCTCTTAAAATCTGATATTCATGTCACACTCTGTATGTGTTTTGCTTTACACAGTAAGACATGCATGTTTTTTATAGTATCATTAGTGATTGTTATGGATGAATGGTCTATGTGTAATGTAATGTATTAATGTATTAATAATTGTGACGTCACACGAACGTATTGGACATTCTGATATTGGTCGATTCGACCATCGTAAAGCTGACCACTTAGAAATGCTTTCGTAGTAACTAGAGAGTATTATAATGTGACGAATTATATATATATATATATATATATATATATATATATATATATATATATATATATATATATATATATATATATATATATATATATATATATATATAGAGAGAGAGGTTTTGAACCTCTGGACATACAATCAACGTCCGCAGCCTAGTGGTTAGGGTGTCCGAATATAAAGCGGGAGGCCCGGACTCGAATCCCAGTGGAGGCTGGAAGTTTTTTCACTGTTCTGGATTTTCCAACTCACAACGATTCCAATTATATATATATTCATTTGCCTTTGTCGTTTACCTCCATTTCATTAACATAAAGTATGTTCAAGGTATCACTATCGAGATCCGGCTTTAGGAATCACAAATGATTTCGAGTTGGTAAGCATCATGTTTGATCTCTAGAGTAAGGCATATATGTCACCAAAACAGAACTAGTATTGTTCGATACAGGTAAAAAACGCCTACAGTAGATCTAATTACGACCTTCCTTACCGGTTACGAACCTCTGGACATACAATCAGCGTCCATGGCCTAGTGGTTAGGGTGTCCGTATACAAAGCGGGAGGCCCGGGTTCGAATCCCGGTGGAGGCTTGAAGTTTTTTCACTGTCCTGAATTTTCCAACTCACTACACATAAGTAAAGTTAACATGTGTTCCAAGCATTAATAGTAAACAGTTGGGGAGTTTGGAAGGAAACCCGTAACTAGACTTAACTAAGTGTCACACGTCAATCAACAACAAATATTAATCTGTTCAGCATGCATGCATGTTTCAGTGACGTCAATAAACTCATTCATGTTTTGACATTTTAAGACCCGTGGACCTTATCATTCATCTGATTCATTGTATATCTTCCAACTTCCAAGCGATCGTTTTTATTGATGCTGACGTCACGAGCAACCTGATTGGCTGAAAACTATGTAATGGCAAAATCGCCCGGGTATCTATCAGTGCTGCACATTCCGAGTACTACACTTATGGCGGGCCATCAGTCCCTAATCGTAGGGAAACAACATATACCAATTTCCTTGGACTTATACCAGTTTCTAGCAGCTTTAATTGACTTCTACCGATTTAAATTGACATAATCATCGATTTAAGCTGCTATGATGTCGATTTAAATTGACTTACACCAGTTTAATTCGACATATCATCGATTTAAATCGACATATGCCAATTTCAATCGATGATAAGTAAAATAAATCGGTATGTCTCAATTTAAATCGACATCTAGACACTGGTATATAAGTCGAAGAAAATTGGTATATATGTCGATTTAAATCGGTCTATGTCGATTCCCCACGATTTGAGACTGATGGCCCGCCAAAGTGTTAGCCTACACATGGAACGAAGCGCCTTGTTGCGTTAGTAGCTCCATGATTACACCAAAAAGTTAATTCTCAACAATCTTCGGAAGACTTTCTTAAGAAGAACCTTGCTCTTCGACGATCTTTCCACACATTAAGTCGATGGGACTTAATGTGTGGTAAAATAGTAAAATCCCATTGACTTTGCACGGAGGTTGTTCACGAACATCACGGATCATGCTCTCGACTTGTAATCATAGGCCTATACAGTGAAGGCATCCAAGGGCGGCGGAACCGGGGGGGGGGGGGGGCACAGGGGGCACGTGCCCCCCTTTTCCTCAGGTTAAAAATGTGCCCTTTTTTCTACATAAAAATTGTACTCTTGATCACCTTATTAGGTCAGCGATATTTCAGTAAGAGATCTAATCCTCATTTAGAAGTATTAATGAATTTCTGTGGGTCAAACTCAAATGTTTACTACCACAAGGTTTCTAACATTCCGGTGAGTGCCATTCATAGGGGTAGGAGCCCAGTTTGATTGGGGGGGGGGGCTTGCCCGGAAAATATTACCAAATTTTTTTCAACGTGTTAATGTCAATATCATATAGACATGCATCGGTTGTTACATCGCATGCCAATAACATACAATCGTTTACCGTCTTATTACCCTTCCATATTGGATAGAATTATTGGGGAAGTCGTTACAATAATAATGATAATAATTAGATCAGGTTAACCATTGAAAAACACATTGCAAATTATTTTTCTTTCAGTAGGTGCAAGGGACGAAATAACTGGGTTCGCATAGCAATTTGCTACCCAAGAATTGCCAGTAGCTAATCAATATTACTTTTGATTAGCAAAAGATGCAGTACCTGCTAATGCTAATTGCTATTTCCAAGAATTGTCGAGCAATTATTGCTAATCAATTCTCTAAAACTATTTCGTCCCTTGAGGTGCCCGAAAAATTCTCAGCATATTGCCCGAATTTTCACAAACATTTTTGGTTTGAGGGCTGCAGCCCCCAGCCCCCCCCCCCCCGCCTCCTACGCCTATGGTGCCATTATGCATATTCAATTTGCCAAAAAAAATTCTAATGCATTTCCAAAAATGCATTGCTATATTACATTGTGACTTTGTAATAAGCGGAAGCCATTTATAGCCTACTATTAATAATGAATATAGTTTTAATATCCCATAACCTACCCCATCCTTTCGTATTTTGACATAGTTCATTTGCTTTCATGCATGTATCGATCGCGTGTGCAGGGACTTTATAATGATTTCACCTAATTTTGTCTCGAAGAAAAATTGTTTCCCAATTTGCACATATTGCAGTGCTAGTATGCAGTTTTTCCTTGAAGGGGGGGGGGGGGGCGTTGATGGCGTGATGTGTATACGCAAATAAGATAATACAATAAGAGTTATATTGGGTACTAAATATCAGGTTGCATCAGTCCAATCGAATTTCTGAAAAGTGCCCTTCGACGTCGGTGCCCCCCCCCCCCCCAGATTAAAAGTGCTTCCGCCGCCCTTGAAGGCATCACTCATAATACCATGATCACAGGAAATTGGTTGAACTTGTACAGTACGTTATGTGCCTTATAAGCATTCATAACCATGTTGTGTTAAATATATTCATTTCTAAATGAATTTAAAATGTTTGTTGAACATCGATATCACGACGGCTTGGATGCGCAAAGTCGAATATAGTACTAAGGGCCCAAGTAGACTAGGCTAGGCCCTAACAATAAACATGCATGTGGAAATCCCCAAGATGAGCCCTAAATACTACAATATACGAAACTTTTTAAAAAGTTGTATTTAACAAGCAGCCTATTGCGAGTTGGCGCTACTTATAAAATACATACTAAGGATAATGACACAAGACCCCGTTAGAGGTTCAATGCAGAAAATCAAAAACCACACTTCAAGATTATCAGTCATTTTGGTGAAAACATATTCGCCGACAAAGCATGGAACTGCTTAGTTCGTTAGGCTTAACTGTGCCATATTCTAACAACGAGTGTTATGTTCGTTAACACCAAAAAGTGAAGACTTGTTTTTGTTTCGTGTCAGAATATACCAAGACACATTCGACAGAGTTTTAAAGCTTCAATGCTAGTCAAGTGTATTAGTCATAATTACAAAGTACAACCTGGCAATGGTCAGTGCAAACCAAACCCAGCATGAAACAGTACAAAACGATGAAAAACAATAATAATTCTGTATATATGGTTACTGAGTCGTCTTGAAGACATGCATTGAAATGTAGGCTAAAACATTAACTACTGAAGGGATGAACATAAATAAACTACCTTCTTTTCATGTTGAAGTGACTTAAAATTAATTCTTGGAGATAGCTTGGCAATTCTTTTCCACGCTAACTGATTATTTTACTACCTTGATCACACTTTTCCATCAAATGAACATTCATGAATAACCAAATAATGAAGTTGAATCAGTCCTCGATATATTTTTAGTCAAGGCACTATAAAAGTCACAGTATTTAAAGATCTGCTTTATTGGCTCCAATTATAGCACGCTATAGCTAGGAAAGTGTTGTCATTACGTAATCGACCTGCCACGGTCGTATATCGACCTCAAGTTCCACAATTAGCCTGCACACCATTAGGCTCTTTGTGTAAACACTGTGTGGAAATATGTTCATGTATACACTGTAGTTAATCATACAGCGTTGACCCAAAGACCCCCATAATAAAAATTAAAAAAAACATGTGGCAGGCGTTGCAGACTAATTGGTAAAAAAAGAGGTCATGTTACGACCAAGGCAGGTCGTTTACGTAATCTCAAGAAACTTTACCATGACAGCGAGCTATAGTTGGGGCCTATAGAGCAGCCCATTAGGTGGTAAAACACCTCCTAATTCTTTCATGATGCATTTTCTACATGCTATCAGTTATAATTCGGGAAAAAAGGAGTTTTGCAGTTTTTCACCAGACTGTACATAAGACTGTAAATAAAACTGTTCGTTCTTTGTAGTCTGATACTTGTATCTCCAATGAAATGGTCTGATTAGACCATAGAAATTTATACTACATCAATTTCTATGGATTACACAACACACACACATATATTTACATGCCCTGAAATAGTCCCATGATAGTTAAATTTCTATAAATAGTCCTTAGCAAAATGGGGGCGCAATTCCAAGCAGGAAGTATCTTACAAAATTATAACATTGCAGTAGAAATTCTTAATATTACGTATTCGGGCGGCCATTTTGCTGTTATCACGTTCCTGACAAACCGTCAGGAGTCAGTCTATCTACTAAGCCTAGATTGGTTTCATTCTCCGGTGAATGTATGCTTATCAACGTAGTTGGAAGTTACTGCTTTTTTATTGAATTTGCGACCCAATAACGTAAGTAATGTATATATTCTTATCTCAAACCAAATGTTACCCTAGCCTAACGTATGGTACAAGTGGGTAATTAGGGTGTTATACATTTAGGCCTAGGCTATGCGAATTGCGATGTAAGCTAGGCCTAGCAGCAATGATAGACAAGAGTAGTTGTAGTGTTAATTTAATCAAATTGTAACGACTTTTTCAATCTACAAATCTTTAACGAAATGGGCCAAGATTTTCACAGTGAAACTAAGAAACATTGGATCAAGTCCTCGTACCGGGTGTTTTCATCGATTGTATTTAGCCTAGGCTAGGCCTAGTGTTCAAACGATTATGCTTTTTTAACAGAAAATAGCGGTTACCGATTATTTTTGTCATAATCGGGCCGATTCCGATTATACCAAAAAGAGAAAATATCCCGTTTATACGAAATCAACAATAAAGTATGTGATAGAAACAATTATTGTTGTGATTTTCCTCTGTTTCCGTTTGCTTTCATTGTAATAGAAGGCTCTTAGGCCTAGGTATCCTTTTGTATGGTTTCAGTTGTTTTCCGCATACGTTACTTTCCGCTGAAAAAAATCTTCTGCGGAAAGCACCTATTTTTCACTTACCTGTATAGTAAAGGCTTCATAATTGACGCACCCCCGTAATTGACGCACCTTCAATTATTACTAGCAACGATACAGCAGGCCACCTAAACTTTTTGCAGTCAAGCAGAATGACATATTTCATGAGTTTGAATCCATTTCAGCTATTTGCTGACCAAATTGTGGTATTTTTTAAGCTTTTAACACCCTCCCACCAGTTTTGCACATTTTTTGGTCATTTGGAAATCTTACTCCCTAAAAATAACCAACATTACCTCAATATGATAACACTGCTCTCTGGAACCTGACCAGTCTGAGCTTAGAGGCTCAGAGCATAGCAAACAGCATCTAAAGTCAATGGATGTATACTAAGGCCTACACTACAGTTAGCTTTACAACGAATGTGTCAATTTAGGGGTATGAAAGAACTTGACACGGCAGACATTTTGTGGTCAAATTCTGCTCAATTGTACGGTGCATAAGAACAGAACCTTAAATATTTTGAGATCATAACATTTCCGAGGAACTACACATATGAAAAAAACATACAGTCGAGTGATTTGGATTTTTCCTTGATAGATATCGTTAATCAAATCCTTAAGTGCGTCAATTATGAGCCCACCATGCTACACTATATTTTTTCCGCAATTTTGAGATACCAAATTCAGGCAGGATGATTAAAATAACATGAGAAAGTATCAAAGAACGTCGATCAAGGATGGTTAGACTGAGTTCATGTCAGAAAAGTTAAGCTGCTTATAATTTAGAGGAAGCTTGGGGTGTTTGTAATTACGAATTATTAAAGAAGTATGAGACGGTCGGCGGATAATAGGGCAAAGGGACCCCCGCGTTATGAAGGATTGAGTATATAATTATAGTATTAAAAATTCGGCCCGCGTAATGATTGTTTAAAAAAAAGGGTGTAAAAGGCAGTATCTTTGATTTTCGCTGGAAATAAAATGGCTGTATAAGTAAGGCATGTCGAAAACTACAACCCAAAAGCGTGGCGCTGTTTAATTAAAATTAAACTTGTGCTTACAGCCTAATCTAGTGCTTACAGCTTAAGCTACAAGTACAACCTTAGCTATCCTAAATCTAGTCTCGAAGCTACATTTTATCCTGTTACAGTCAAGTCCTATCTTATCCATCTTCCTAAATCCTTCCATGTGCCTAATCATTTCAGTAAGTCATTCTGTTCCTCCCAAAAAAAACGGTACTTTCCGCTGAAAAAAACGTTGTTTTCCGCTGACAAATTTGTTTGCGGAAAACACCGTTTCGTTTCAGCGGAAAGTAACGTGTGCGGAAAATAACGGTACCCTTTTGTATGTAGGCCTACCAAATTACCTCTGGAGTTTCCCTTCGTGAGAGCTTTTGAAAACAACTCAAAACAACACATTTTCCATGCAGGATTTTTTGTTGCCTTTCTGAAAGCCAGTGGGATATTCTATAAATGTTCCAAGTTAAAGCAGATTTTCAGGCCTCATAACCTTCTAGTCGATTTCAGATGTGAATTCCACTGTGATGTTACTGTTCAGATTATTGAAATAACATTGGAACAAGGCAACTACATATAGGCCTATAAATAGCCATTGCACAATGTTTACAGTAGTCACTGTCTGTTATAGAGATCAATTGATCTATGTTTGAATGGATTATACAAGTTCAGTTTTAAGTTTGGAGGCATGATATACTGCATTTTGAGTGGTTAGTTTTTTTCTTATTCCCTTTCAGGGTTTTTTGTCATGGCTGCCTCTGCTGTTTCTCACACGCCATCACCACGTTTCAATTCGGACTCAAGCTCGTACACTCATGCATGTTCCTCCAAAGATGGTGCTCATACATATTGCCAGATGAAAATAGGTGATTTGACAGAACCCTTCAAGTTCTGCAGTCAACACTCGTCAGTTTCCTACCTCAAAGCTATAGCAAAAGAAAAAACTTCACTAGAAGAAAGCTTTGAACTTTGCTCGGAAGAAGATGACACCATAGTTGATGATGATGATTATTTAAAAAGCTTGCCAGAAGACACGACTCTTATCGCCTTAAGTGATGAAATGACTGTCCTAGGTTAGTTTTGTTCTAATTATTATTATTATAAATTTGATATAGTGTACCAATAACCAAGAGTTGTAGCAAATAAATGTATCTGGTTTTAAAGCAAAGAATGACATTAAAGCTTTCATTTTTTATTAGCACTGCTGAGATGCAATCATGTGAACAAAACTTAATAGGTTTTCGATTACCGAAAGTTGCTTTTTTAAGTGACTAATTCCAATTAATCTGCACACAATATGAAGTTGAGCTTAATGAGCTAACTTGCATAATTTTAACAAGGGAAAGCACCTCAGGGCATCTGTGGAAACTTAGTCGTCGAACGAAGAATAAACTTCCATGGCCCTTTTTGGTTCCTTGCTTTTTGCAAAGCAAGGAACCTATGCTTTCAACTTGGCGTGTGTGTGTGTGTATAGTGCACGATATCTCAATAAGGAAATGATGTATCATGATCAAACTTGGTGGGTGGATAGCCCATAGTAAGAGGAAGATCCCTATTGTTTCTTTTTGGTGCCCGCAAAGGTCAGTTAGATACCAAAAACCAATATATTAAAAACAGCAATAACTCCCATTGACAGGGTCCAATATGGTTGATATTTTGGGAGTAGTTGTGAATGGGGTAAGGGACCGTTTCCAAACATAACGGTAATGTGATGGAAGGTCAACAAAGGTCAATTAATGATAAAAAAAACTAGTATTTTTGCGATAACTTGAGAACGAAATGTCCGTTAGGTTTGGGAGTTGCTTCAATGTAATCCAATTGTTGACCCGCATCTGGGTGACCCTTGACCTCAATCTGACCTCTGGTGACCTTTACGTGTTTTGGGGATTTTTACAGTTTTGATGCTATTATCAGATGTCAAAGGTACCTTCTGATCATAAATGTCAATAGGTTGACCCCGTGTGACCTTTTTGTGCGAAGTTTTATGGGGTCAAAGTTTTTCGGTCGGAGTAAGGATGGCTGTACAGACTTGTCTTTTTGTTTTTTGGGAACCAGGAGATAGAACTACATCTGAAACCAAGGTGAAAAGGTCAAAGGTCACTTTAGAAAAAATGTGCTTATTTTGGGAGGAAACTAGCAAAAAAGAAAATGTTTAGTTTTGATGCTAGATTTGGATATCAAAGGTACCTTCCGATCAAAAATGTAAATGGGTTGACACCCGTGTGACCTTCGTGTGCGAAGTTATGCAAGGTCAAAGTTAATTTTCAGACATTTAATGCAATAACTCCCAGTTCCAAGGTTTGACACAGTTGATATTTTTGGACAAGTTGCAAATGGTATGGGGGAATACTTTCAAACTTAACGGTCATGTGATCCGAGGTCAATTAATGTTAGAAAACTAGTATTTTGGGGGGAGAAAATGGGCAAAGAAAAAAATGTTTGAATTTTTATAGTTTGATGCTATAATCAAGTCTCACCGATGAAACATGTCAATAAGTTGACCCAAGGTGACCTTTGTGTGTGAAGTTATGTATACAAGTTCAAAGTTAATTTTTAGACATTTAATGCAATTAAATCCCAATGCTAAGGTGTGACACTGACACGGTTGATATTTTGGGACAAGTTGTGAATGGGGTGGTGGAACATTTTCAAACTTAACTGTCCTGTCATCTGAGGTCACCAGTGTTATCATATCTGTTGACCCGCTTGTAGGTGACTTTATATTTCGTACATTTTCGATGCCATATTTAGATCTCAAAAGTGCCTTTTGATCAAATACCTGATCACAATTTGTGATCACAAAAGTGTTGGCTATAGTGTTGGTTACTTTATGGGTACATGTAGGACCACAATTACTTGGACTATTTGAGCCCAATCTTGCTTGATATTATTATGTGTATTGTCATATACCCCTACGCAAGGAACCACAGTGCCCTTGGGCCCTTGTTTTACAAAGATATTTACAGTAGTTACTATTAACATTTATCATGAGAAAACATAAAAATGTTTGTCCTCATGTCTGAAATTCTGGAAAAAATTGATGTCTGCAACTTATAAGCAATTTATAGGTCTGTAAAATTTTGTTTTGTTTTTGTTTTGGCCAACAACATACTGGTAAGACTGATAATCGGATTCTGTGTACACAGGTTGCAATATAGTTTTTTTTTTATTCCTTGCTGGATGCACAAGGAATCTATGCAATGGTGATAGTAAGTGTAATTGAGCTTAATGTATGTGACACTTGCTGTGTAAATCATTGCAAAAAGTTAATGGTGGATTCACTTCATACTTGGTATGTGGATCCATCTTATTTCAACAGAGGTCAGAGTCTGAAAAGTTTGTTAAACATGATAAAAAAAACGGAATGAAGTTCATACCAGATAGGTAAATTGCATTTGTGCAAGAACCTTGTTGATCACTTGAAGTTGGATATGCAGGCCGCAAATTTCTGAACTGAACTGTGTGGAATTTAGCGAGAGATATGCACACTGTAGGTACAGGGATTTTTGAAGAGTTGGTTGTTGGAATCGCTGCAAGGTCAAAGCATGGAGCTAGTACTACGGAGTTGGCGAGTAGGGAAGTACCAGGGCGGACGAAGAGGAGGGGGTGGGGGAAAATTGGTTGAAACGGCAGGATGGGCGAAAGAAGGGGTGGGCTGGGCCGCCCTTGTCAAACAGCTAAGCTAAGGCACTGAGCAATCTGCCCTATCTATTGTGTATCCCATTCACTAAGTACAGGCAGTAACACAATCACATCTTTACGATTAAACTAGTAAAAGTAGTTCATACAATAAACGCAATTGTTGTTCGATCGGGCGCAAGCTTTTTGGTTCCTTGCTTTAGCAAAAGGAACCTATGCAGTCAGGTTGGCGTGTGTGTGTGTGTCTGTGTGTGCATCTGTGACACTTTCTTGGGTACGCTCTATCTCAATAAGGGAAAGTTGGATTGAGGCCAAACTTGGACTATAGATCCGCCATATGGAGAAGGTGTGCCCTATTGTTTTTGGTGCCCACAAAGGTCAGTTATGGTCCAAAAACCGAACATATTAAAACTGCAATAACTCCCAGTGCCAATGTGCGACAAGGTTGATATTTTGGGAAAAGTTGTGAACTGGTTAGGGGAACATTTTCAAACTTAACGGTCATGTGATCCGAGGTCACCAAAGGTCAATTAATGATAAAAAACTAGTATTTTTGCGATAACTTGAGAACCAAATGTCCGTTAGGGTTGGGAGTTGCTTCAATGTTATCCAATTGTCGACCCGCATCTGGGTGACCCTTGACCTCAATTTGACCTCTGGTGACCTTTACGTGTTTTTGTGGATTTTTACAGTTTTGATGCTATTTTCAGATGTCAAAGGTACCTTCTGATCATAAATGTCAATGGGTTGACCCTGTGTGACCTTTATGTGCGAAGTTATATGGGGTCAAAGTTTTTCGGTCGGAGTTAGGATGGTTGTACAGACTTGTCGTTTTGTTTTTTGGAATCAGGAGATTAAACTTCATCTGAAACCAAGGTCAAAAGGTCAAAGGTCACATTAGAAAAAATGTGCTTATTTTGGGAGGAAACGAGCAAAAAAGGAAATGTTTGGTTTTGATGCTAGATTTGGATATCAAAGGTACCTTCCGATCAAAAATGTCAATTGGTTGACACCCGTGTGACCTTCGTGTGCGAAGTTATACGAGGTCAAAGTTAATTTTCAGACATATAATGCAACAACTCCCAGTTCCAAGGGTGTGACATGGTTGATATTTTTGGACAAGTTGCAAATGGTATAGGTAAATATTTTCAAACTTAACGGTCATGTGATCCGAGGTCACCAAAGGTCAATTAATGTTAAAAAACTAGTATTTTGGGGGCAGAAAATGGGCAAAGAAAAAATGTTTGAATTTGTATAGTTTGATGCTCTAATTTAGGTCTCATCAATCAAAAATGTCAATAAGTTGACCCAAGGTGACCTTTGTATGTTAAGTTATATGAGGTCAAAGTTAATTTTCAGACATAAAGTGTAATAACTCCCAGTGCCAAGGTGTTACACGGTTGATATTGTGAGACAAGTTGCAAATGGTATAGGGAAATATTTTCAAACTTAAGGGTCATGTGATCCGAGGTCACTAAAGGTCAATTAATGATAAAAACTAGTATTTTTGCGATAACTTGAGAACAAATTGTCCGTTAGGGTTGGGAGTTGCTTCAATGTAACCCAATTGTCGACCCGCATCTGGGTGACCCTTGACCTCAATTTGACCTCTGGTGACCTTTTCTTGTTTTGTGGATTTTTACAGTTTCGATGCTATTTTCAGATGTTAAAGGTACCTTCTGATCATAAATGTCAATAAGTTGACCCCCATGTGACCTTCGTGTGCGAAGTTATAATAGGTCAAAGTTAATTTTCAGACATTTAATGCAATAACTCCCAGTTCCAAGTTGTGACAAGGTTGATATTTTTGGACAAGTTGCAAATGGTATAGGGGAATATTTTCAAACTTAACAGTCATTTGATACAAGGTCACCAAAGGTCAATTAATGATAAAAAACTAGTATTTTTGCGATAACTTGAGAACAAATTGTCTGTTAGGGTTGGGAGTTGCTTCAATGTTATCCAATTGTCGACCCGCATCTTGGTGACCCTTGACCTCAATTTGACCTCTGGTGACCTTTTCGTGTTTTGTGGATTTTTACAGTTTCGATGCTATTTTCAGATGTTAAAGGTACCTTTTGATCATAAATGTCAATGGGTTGACCCCCATGTGACCTTTATGTGCGAAGTTATAATAGGTCAAAGTTAATTTTCAGACATTTAATGCAATAACTCCCAGTGCCAAGGTGTGACAAGGTTAATTTTTTTGGACAAGTTGCAAATGGTATAGGGGAATATTTTCAAACTTAACGGTCATGTGGTTCAACGTCACCAAAGGTCAGCTAATGTTAAAAAAGTAGTATTTTGGGGGGAGAAAATGGGCAAAGAAAATATGTTTGAATTTTTACAGTCATGCTCTATTTAGGTCTCACCGATCAAAAATGTCAATTGGTTGACCTCCGAGTGACCTTTGTGTGTGAAGTTATGTATACAAGTTCAAAGTTATTTTTTTGAAATTTAATGCAATTAAATCTCAATGCCAAGGTGTGACATGGTTGATATTTTGGGACAAGTTGTGAACGGAGTGGTGGAACATTTTGAAACTTAAAGGTCATGTCATCTGAGGTCACCAATGTTATCATATCTGTTGACACGCTTGTAGGTCTCTTATATTTCTTACATTTTCGACGCCATATTTAGATCTCAAAAGTGCCTTTTGATGCAAAATCCGATCACATTTTGTGATCACAAAAGTGTTGGTTACTTTATGGGAACATGTAGGACCACAATTACTTGGACTATTTGAGTCCAATCTTGCTTGATAATATTAGGTGTATTGTCATATACCCCAAGCAAGGAACCACAGTGCCCTTGGGCTCTTGTTTTAACGTGACGATAACTTTTTGGGGGGCTTGCGTCCCTGAGACACAAACATTATTCCAAGGATAAGTGGCACACGGCGGAGTGTTTGGTGTGTAAATAAATTTCCCCACGAAAAAAAAGAACGGGAAAATAACCGAACACGTACATCACATGCTCTAGGATCACTTTGCCAAAAAAAATTCCCGTTTTCTAAATAAAGTTCCAAAGTAAAAACTCATCTAGGGACAAACGACAAGCCAAAGAGTACAATAATGCCTCGGGAAGACAGATTGAAGCGGTTAAAAACCGCTGAACTGTAGGAGACCGTCAGGAAGTGTGAGCTGAAAAGATGTTGCCAAGATTTTGAAGAGCAATGTAGTCAAGTCATCGCGATCACAAGAAACCCGTTGGATAGACCACAGACGAAAAGCACTGAACTGTCTGGCCACGAATTATCAGTGTGTGGTGACACAATTCGAAGAGCAGGCCACTGGGCAGCGGAGAGATGTACCAGCTGCTGATGCCGCCAAGATAATAAGTTACTTGAAGCTTCTGAAATCCTGCAAGTTTGTTTTACCCATGGCATTATACCAGGATTTGGTTGACAACATGGCTGAGGTATCTCTCGAGTTTCAGCGTGACGTCCTGCCTCTTTCTTCAGTGAGAACCAGTGTTGTGCTTGCAGAAGCAAGCTTAAGGAGGAAGAGGATAACTCCAGGCCCTCACCTGAGACCAGTACTTGCTGCTGTCAACGAAGCCAATGGAAAAGGCACCTTCCTCTTCAATGGTGTTGAACTTCAAGCCAGGTCGACAGAGCCATTCAAACGGCAGACAACAGACATCATCAACACCATTGTATCTTGCATCGGGACCAGATTTTCTAGCTTCAAGGATGATCCAGTGATCATGGCTACTGAAATCCTGGATCCTTCCAATTATCCATCTGATCCTGAAGCATTGTTGGATTATGGTTTGGATGAGGTCCAAACCATATCTGACCACTTCAAGCTACTGCTTCCTAAGAAGGGATGTGATGTCACCAAAATTGAAAAGGAGTGGATGAAGGCAAAGCAAGACATCAAAAAACATCATCAGAAGGAGCAGTTTCTCCCCCCCTGGAGGAAGATGCTGCTAGAAAAATCTGGTAAATACCCGAACCTTATTCACCTCATACGAATCATCCTGGTTTTACCAGTTGCCACATCACAGGTTGTGCGTCAGTTCTTTTACATCAAGCGCTCTCTGGGTGACTGGCGTCTCAGCCTGAAAGCTTCCACAATAGAAGATCTCCATATATTTACACAGGGCCCTGAACCAGAGCTCTTCAACCCTGCACCAGCTGTTGCGAGATGGTGGAACAGTGGAATCCACACCAAGCGTCCAAACGTAAAGAAATACAAACCTAGGAACCCTGCACAAATCAAGACTCAGACTCATCTGCCTGTTCATCTTCTCCAGTCGATGACTTGTCTTCTGACGTTGATCATGCTGATGGAATGATTGACATCATTGCTGATCTGTTGCCTGTTCAGGTGGACAGTATTGATTCTTCATCAGCATCCGAGCCCGAATAGATAGATACTTGACCATGTGCTTTAAACCAGAACTGGTTACAAATATCAACCCTTTTTGATGATGCATACTTCCAATGAGTGATGGCAGTTCGGTTTCTTAATTTTTGTGTACATGTACTGCATTTCTTAGGACCTGATTTGCTGTTTTTTGAATAATTTTTCAGCATCAATAAACAAGTTAAAAAGAACTTACTGTTGTTAGTTACATTTTCAGCATTAACCACATAAGCCTAACCACCCCTATAAACAACCCATCAAACTCAAAAAAGGCATTTTTGGGTGAATATTATTCTGTTCAATTAGTGTTGGCATGGATTGAGGACTACTCCAGTAATCTGATAAAGGTTTACAGTTTACATGAGATACCCCCATAATCAGAGTCTGTCCATAAATTTATGAGTTGAGTTACCATAACGATGTTTGATTTTGCTAAGGGTGAGGAAGGACTCGAATAAGAGTCAGGGTTAAATCTATTGACAAAAAGGAAAGCAAAGTGAGAGATACCACCTTCTACTGTAGTGTCTGCCTCATTAAAACAGCTGCCAGGACCTGAACAGAAATTGTTTCATGATGGTAATTCTTTATGGCCTTGTTGCCCTTCGTTAAGATGCAAGTTGGCCTTGGTGCCTTACCTCATGGCCTTGGTGCCCTTTACAATTTTGCCCCATTCAAGGCCAAAGTGGTCTTGCCCTAAAAATTGTGAAATTTAAGGCCTGATATTATAGTCAACAATTTAAAATCTTGTTTTCAATTTTACTGTTAATGTTAATACCTTAATGTTAATATGCGAAATGTGGCAAGTAACTGCTTATAAAGCAAACTGGCTTTCTGGTTCCTTAGTCACTTTTTCGCAAAGCATATTTGCAAGGATCATTGGATAAATTATTTCCCTGAAATTTGATTTTCCAGATATGGATGAAGACAGAAAGCCTTATGACGCTGCAGTGCGGAAGCTGAAAGGAAACCTGGGTTCTGTGTTTGTTTTGTCACAAGATGAGTTGCTGGTAATTATGGTTCACTCCACAGAGGCTTTACTATGACCTGCCTGCATTTTCAACTGCTTCAATTACTGTAGAGTTTTATTGTCTTACTTCTCTATAGTTGGAATTTAACAAACATATATAAATAACACGCCTTTTTTTATGTCCAAAAAAAAAAAAAAAAAAATCATGAATATTATCATGGTGATACAGTTTCAGATTGTGCTCCCAATTTGTTCTGACTGGTCCTGACAAATATTGCACACTGTCGTGATGCTGCTGCTATAATTATGTTTATCCAAATGAATTTGGAAATGTTTGAATTTTGAAATTTGAAAATTTTGAAAAAAAATTGAACATTTGAAATTTTGAAAATGAATTTTTATCCAAATGAATCTCAATCCCATATCTTCCTATCGATCGGTCTTGAAGCTCCCAACTCCATTTTCAAGTTTCTATTCTCTGTTTTTATTCGTCAGGCTTTACACGAGGCAGAAGAAGAAAGACTTGGGTCATATTTGAACATGACACCTGAGGCAGCAGATGACTTCAGGTGGCTCTGCTTTGACATCGCCAGTCAGAGAGACGAAGAAAAAGACAAATTAGACTATCTGGAACTCGGTAGAAAGGCTATTGAATATGGTAAGATGTGGCGGGTTTATAGATTCTCTGAGCTTGTCAGTTAAATAGCAGTGTATTTAATTCTGAAGTTCAAATTTTACAGTTTTGCAGATGTGAGTTGATGTGGAAGTGGTTGTTCTTGGCTGTTTTGTTGGTATAAATTTAAAAAAAATGCTACATGAAGAATTTGTTAACTTTTGGATGTAAGAGATCATGTATCCCTAGTCTAGGTTCCCCAGTGCTTAATTCTTGGACGAATTTGACTGACTTGCTCTACTACATTAAGCCAGATATGTGGAAGTTTGCTTGCTGGTAACATAGATTCTGAATTGGGTTGCAGTATGGCATCAGTGCTCCTCTTAAAGCTGGTGGTCACAGTTGTCAGACAACCTGTGCTATCTGGATTAGAACTGGGATCATGTCTGTACAATGTCCTCTTCCCTGCCAACCTTTTTTCCAAAGAACACTCACTATTTCATCATATTGTTTGTTTATTTGGTGATAAAGTGAACAGGGGGTGGGGTATTGTGGGGGGGATTTAAAGTGTATTGTGATAGAGGGTGTCTTATTTTGTTTTTTGGAGCTAGTATTTGTCTACATGACCAGTGGACCAAAGTATTACCTTTAGAGGCAATTCTTCAGTCCCCGTGCTGGTCTGAACTACTTTTTTGAACTACTTTTTTGCATGTTGATAGACGCTGCAATACTTTTTTCTTCTGTAGAACAAGAAAAGGGAAAAGCAGGATCACAGGATAGAGTCAACTGCAGTGATGTTGAAAAATGGTCAATCAAGGAGGACCCCATCAAGGAGGACCCCAGCAAGGACCTCATCAAGAAGTTGACGCCAAAGCTGGAGGTCGACCTAGCAGCTTTGATGACTTTGACAGAGGAAGAGTACCAGGTAGACTTTTGAAGCACTTGCATTTTTGAGCTAAGATATCTCTCTCTCTCTCTATATATATATATATATATATATATATATAATTAAAATTGAAAACCGGTAAGAAAGTCGTAATTCCGCTGTAGGCGTTTGTCACCTGCATCGAACAATACTAGTTCTGTTTTGGTGACATATTTTGCCTTACTCTAGAGGTCAAACATGATGCTAACCAACTCAAAATCATTTGTGATTCCTAAAGCTGGATCTCGATAGAGATACTTTGAACAGACTAAATGTTAATGAAATGGAGGTAAACGACAAAGGCAAATGAATATATATATTTGAAAATCGTAATGAGTTGGAAAATCAAGAATATATATATATATATATATATATTTATATATATATGAATATATATACGCACACATACATATATAACTAGTAGAGTTGTTTTAAGACTAAAGTATTGTATATATCATAAATGTGTAACATGTAAGGTTTAATAAAAGAGGACTCTTTATGGATACGTTTGACCTCTTGGGTGTGGGGGGGGGTGCTCATAGGCAAATCATTATTTATGGAATTTGACATCTCTATCCTTTGGCAGGAATTACTGAAAGATAACTTTGCCTTGCTGAAAGAGCTCAACATTCCAAAGCAAATCGTTGAAGATGCGGCCAGATTCTGCAAGGAGCAACAAGCTAGTTTGAAAAAAAAGAGAGAGCTGGTGAAATTCTATGAAGAGGATCGAAGGCTCCTGGAAGTTTCTTGATTTGTGAATTCTTTGATTTATAAGAAAAATCATGCCAAAGATTGCCAAAATAATAAAACCTCTCATTTAAGAGAAAAGAACTTTGAGGAGACAGTAAGAAGAGGAGAAAAACTGTTATTGGTCTATCTAGCATATTTAGGGGCAGTACCGATCGTTTCGTTGTTTGTCGGTGACCCAAGGTAGGAGTCAATCTTCCATCAGCAGTGTTGTGCAACGACTCAAGGGAGGTGGTGAAGTATATCACCATAGAAACAGTACCGTGGACTAAAGCCAACAACTCGACTCACGAAAATCACAGGCAACTACTCAACTCAAAATGAATTGACTGGTTACAACTCTGTATGTACATAACAGTTTGGAGTTATCAGAGGTGAACCAGGTATTTCCTTAGTTTGATGTCTCCTTGCCTCGTTGTAGCAGTTTCAGCTGTTTTTTCATTCAAGGCTTTCTAGCCTTTTAGTCTTATGTGAGAAAGTGAGATGATTATAAATTGGATTTTCAAAACATGTGTCCATCAGTGCAGTCCATCAGCTATACATGTCTTGAAGACAGCATAGGAACGTTAATGAACACGCCGAGTTACCACGCACCGCAACACCAGAGGATGGACGGTGCTTCATTGCAACATGACACCACAGAGTCGCTGTGTAGAAATGTTATGTAAATAATTTGATTTTCTTTCTTTCTTTCTTTTGTTTGTTTCTTTTTCAGTAGATCAATGAGTACAATCGTAAGCATTTCAGTTACAGCAAGCATTCACACTCTCCAGGGTAATAATATGACCAGGAAAACTTTGGATGATATGACAAGCCCTGTGAAATAAATTTCTTGTTTGGAATGACGATCATTCATCTTTTGCACCCATGATCGTTCGTATGTAATGCCCAAAATGCACCAGAACTGTTTTAAAGCTAAAATATAAACGATAGTTTTTCCCCCCCCTTCCTGGACAATCATGGAAGGTCATTTATGAGGTTATGTGTGAAGTCGTAGAATGTGTATATTTTTATATGTGTATATATGTATAAATGTAAATTATGTATAAAGATCACTGCAAAAAGAAAAGACAAGTGATAGGAAAATGGATTTTTGTTTCTTTGTCATTTCATTTAATCTAATTATTTCCATTGAATCATGAAGCATTATCTATGTACAAGCAAGCTAAATTCACAATACAATTAATAAGATTGATAAGCAGTATGATTGACCTTTGACCTCACATGAGTATTTTTGCATGCTATAAAGAAATTGCATTCTTGATAATGAATGTTAAACGTTAACATGGATCTACTATATGAATGCACATCACCTTTTACTACATGACACTTGACCTTACTGTGGGGTTAATAAGAACATAGGAAAAGGAGGGAAAAATGGAGACAACAAATTTACTTTAACTTAATATGTGTCATAACATTAACAATTTAAAAAGCTTTTATATTCTTTATTTCATCATTTATATTTAAAGATGGCTTTAAGTCAACTAAACAAAAATATCTCTAACTGAAGATACTTTTGAACTTGTGATCAGAATGGTATGTGTAATAAATGGCAGTTAAAACTCCATAAAACTTTGGTTGACCTCTTCTTTTGTTTTATGACTTTCGACGACTTTTTAAGTCGTTCCATCAGATATTTAATCAAGTTTGCGTCAACAGGTGCCAGCGAAAGTAATTCATAGAGTTCACAGCACATTATTTCAGTTTTTGTATACTCTCCTGTTAGATGCGCTATAATAAGAAATGAAATTTTGTCTTCTTTTTCTCTGAAACTCTGACAAAATCTCCATTTTGCTTTGTTTCTTCAACGTAGATTGCTTTATAGATCCTGCGGTATATATTTTACATAATTAATTACTTTGAAAAACATTTAAATTGCATTTTAATGAAGAGACTTCTTCTCTGCAGCCAATAAGACATTGCAATCAATTTCTAACCTACCAGTCACATTCAATTAGATAAGTTTGCAGCTTAATGAGACATAATACACACATTGATCAATATACATGTAATGTTGAGCCACGATAACATACTCATTAGAGATGCCTAAGTACTGAATGAGAATTCAAAACTTTTCTTTTTAAATACTGAAATATAATGCACAGAAATAAATGGCATAAAAGTTTCAAAATGCCTGTATTGTCTGGTACTTTTTAAACTTTTTCATTATTTCATGTTATGAATCTATTTTTAAAATTTGCATGTAGAAATTGAATTAGTTTATATGGTCTAAGCTGCCCTTGATAATACATTCATAACTTTATCCCATTAAAACTACACTTTGGGGACTTAGCAAGGTGCTGTTTGTGTTTTATATTTAATAGGGCGACTTTGTGCAGCTTTTGAACAGAAAATGTACAATTTTCCTATTAGATGACATGTTTGGCTTATACAATGCATGCTTAAAACTTGATTCTCCTCTAATTCCCCTTCCCACTGCCCCTCCCCTCCCCACTACCCCCCTCCCCACTACCCCCCTCCCCCACAGCTCCTCTTCCCCTCCACACAGAGTTACAAATGTAACAAGCAATTGCTACCCTTTATAACATGAACCATTCTATACATTTCAAAACCGCTTCTTTAATACAGTTTGTTACTTAAGTTTAAAGAAAAAAATACATTTCCCACTTATTAACTTAATTTACAGTTATGTTTCCTATCAATGGTTGGATAGATTTGTTCTTGTAATTACCTGTGGCAAAACTATTATCCCAATGTCTTCAAGCAAGTTAGGCTAGGTCAATTTTGGATTTGCAAGGATTAACACGTCTGGCGAAGAGCTCATCAGTCTAGACGAAGAGCTAATCAAACTAAGAAAATGTGTTCCAAATGGTTTGTCAATGGTGGGAGATATTACCATGGAAACAAACCAATTTTATCATGATTCTAACCTTATGATATTCCTGTTTTATTTGTGTATGGGCAGCTCCTTGCTTGAACACCCAAGACTGGATGAAGCAAGTTACCGTAGCAGGTGAAAGTGTTACAGTCAATAACAAAACGTGTGCCTTGGTTAAATACCAAACACTTGTATCACTTTAACCATATAAGAAAAACTTGATTGAATATCCAATTAATTAAAACTGGCAAGAACTTGTGCTTTGATATTATGAACCCCTCCATCCCCCTATAAAGTAAATAATAAAGGTTCAAAATAGTAAAACCTGTCATCATATTGAACAATTGATGGACTGTACTGGACATTTGCATAGCACATCCTGCAATACCAAAACTGTCCTTAGCTACACCGGTAAGAGCAGTCTGTACTACTAAATCTGATGCTAGCAAATGCATAGTTTGTTTGGAAGATAAACGCAAAATAAAAACAAGGAAAGGGGAAAAAAAAAACAGTTGAGATTAATTATCACGCAAATGGTTCGGGTGGTGTTCTACTTAACAAAAAAAAAAATACTTATATGTCAATGGAATAAGTGAGTATAAAATGGTTTTCAGAGCAACATAATTTTTTAACAATTTTAAATTTACACTCAAGTACTGATTGCTAGCTGCATGATACAGCTTTATTTTAACCAATTTTCAGTATGTCCAACAAATTATATAACTCCTATCAGATTGCTAACTTAAAATGACTGACAGAAAAAACCAATTGAAAGCAACAAGGGTAACTAGATTGCAGCAAGCAAAAAAAATAAAAAAGCTTATTTCTTTTAACCTAAATATGTAAAATAAGAAATGCGTAAAGTTAAAACAAAATATGAGGTTTGTACTGCCTTTGAAAATGGGTTTGCCCACAGAATTGATCTCAGTTGATGAATATGTGTAATACAACATGGCAGAAATGTGACCCCCCTCCCCACCCCACTCCCACTCTTTGACAACATTACATCATGACATGTTATAACTACCTCAGATGTCAAGTTATGATCATAATTATGTTTTTTTAATAGTTTGCATGAGAAGTTGAAAACAGGTTAGGCCTCCTGATCACAAATATGCTAATTCTGCAATGAATATTCATGCTGCTATATATATATATCTATATATATATATATATATATATATATACTTTTTTTTAATACTGCATAACTTACATCAACAATACCACTTGCAACATATTTTATTTACAAACTTATCTACATTATCCTTGCACAGAACTCTATCATTGACATTTTTGCACAAACCAATTTTCTTTGAAAATTTTGAACTTTTCAATTTGCTTTTAGTATTAATTAAATATAGCTACTACACAGTTTTAAGGACTTGCACCAAATATACATTTTTCAAACAGACAAAAGACGTGGGATACGCAGCACTACTCCTTAAGTAGGGTAAACAAAATATATAGATATTTATATATGTATTTATATTGTTTTCATAGGAAAAATAAAACTTCAAGTAATGGACTGCTATTGCACAAGGAATACATCACTAAAAACAAACATTGCTAAATATTAAATAAATTGCACAGCTTTTTCTATTTTTTTTCTTTCCAATCCACAATTAGCACAAATTTAATTTGAACTTGTTTGCATAAAAAGCAGGTAAGTAATGCTATCCTTCATAAAAACAAAAGAAGGAGAAGCTTTTAGCAAGAAAAATGTTTTTTTTTCTCACCCCTTTCCTTTCCAAACTGAGCAATTCTGACTGACAGCTTCAGTGTTTAAGATTACTTTCTCTGTAACCATGGTTGTCATGGTAGCATCAGAAGAATAAATTTCTACATTCTTCATTCATAACTTTTAGATTTCATTTGCGGTTGATCAGGCACCTTAAACATTTTTCTAAACTGCCTCCATACATGGGAATGACTACAGAATTATTCCACAGAGTTTAATATTGATTTATATTTCCAAAAGAATTTGACATCATAATCGAGAAGATCCACAAAGACACAAACTCAGCATGCCTTGTAACTGTGTGGCAGTCGTTTCTGATAGTTTCTGATAAAATACTACTTGGAACAAATAAACATATTAGAACACATGTTCATTCCAACCATTTGCCCCCCAAAAAACCACTCCCTTTCTATTTTTATTCTCTGTATGAAATAAAAACCTGAAAATTATTTATAAATTTGTGTAATTTAGTTCCTTCTCTTTTTTCTTTCTTCTTCTTGAAACTTCACTAGATGCAGTTATTTATCTTCAAATTTCTGATTTTTTTTTTTACATACAAGTTATCGTCTGACTTCCAACAAACTGTTTCCTTACTCTGACAATCTTCCACAGAGCATGATAAAGATACTGGATAAATCGTTCTGTTAATAGACGATCATGATACGACTTTTAGACTACTGTAACAACGAATACATTTGGCGACACTTTGACGGTGGATAAGCCTTAAAATCTGTACAGCGAGGTAATCGTAGGAGGCGGCTTGAAATAACTACTTATGCACAACTCTCTTTTCAAATACATACAACCTTCGTAAAAGCCTTTCAGAAAAGCAAAAGCACCGAATTGTTTGTTTTCACACATAAACCATTATTCGATAGTGATCCACATAAGAATAAAATCTTGGTCCGTTTGTCAAAGAAGATAATTCTCAAATTCGTAATTTCCAAACTACACTCCACTGAAAGGTCCTAGCAAATAATGTACATACATGCAAATTGTTTAAAAGTGAGGCGTGCATTCGCTTCTAGTCTGGTGGATGGTATATGTGTCAGAATGCCATGCCCTCTATACATGAATACTGGTGATTATAAGCACTTTCACCACCCTATCCCCATATCCATATACCCCCCCAACCCCACCACCCCCCCAAGGACACCACGCTTAATCCTTATGAGATCTTCACTGGTCCTTAAGCAATTACAAAAGTGTGCAAACTTGACTGCACACTCTTCAACATATTCAAAAGTGAATGGTTTTATCTTTGAACCAGGCATTATGAAATACCTTCCCTTCTTTCAAGTGGCCCGAGACATCCTGAAATGACTTCTACATCTCTGATGACTCCTGATCCACTGTTATCTGAGTATATATCACCCGATATTTCTAACAATTCCACAATTTCGTTTTTCTGTTCCCGAGTCGACACGTCATGGGAAACAGTACACTGCACACGTTACGCATAGTTCGTTCACAGGCATTTCAAAGTTTGAAACCACGGCGTACAAAAATTGCACCAAGCATGAGTTGCATAGAATCATGAAGGAAATGGGAACCCACCCGCAGCACAGGGGGTTGGGGGGGGGCCCTTCCCTAAAAACTTATGCCTCTTTTCACTTTGACATTTGTTGCTTTTGTTGCATTCACAATAGTGGGTGAAGCTATTAATAAAACAGTTTTTATTTATTTTTTTTATTTTAGAGTATTGACACATTTTCAGCCGGTCAGATAGTTGCATAAGGAGTAATTAACATCTGAGAGCATATCACATACATATATCCATGCTATACCTAATTAACACCTGGTGACCTACAGGTCAAAGGATATCCCAGCAATACACACCCTGTTGGGAGAGTGAGTAAATTTAACCCCCAATGTTCATCTCTTGACTGGTTTTAATAAGACTTATAAGATATTTTTAACTTTCCAAACAAATTACAAGAATTTTTTTTCAAATATCGATACTGACAATCATAACAGGTTTTAACGGCTTCTGGACCCCGACCTAATGTACACTATCAATGTGACCACTTTCATTGCAAAAATAGAGAGCTGTTTGTATATACAGAATATCAACCATTGCTATGGATTCTCTGTGCTTGATTCAAGATGGCGGCTGTCGAAGTCTACACGGCCATGTCGTTGGTCCTTCTTGCAAGTTTAGATCTGTGGGTAAAAGTAAAGTAAGGATTGAAATTACAATATTAAAGGAAAACTGACTAGTTTTTATGTTGAAAAGCAAATCCAACAGATAAGGCGAATATATTGGGAATGGTAGTCGGTTGGAGAGGGGTAGGAAAGGTGAGGGGAGGGAGTGGGAGAGGGGAAAGACGGGGTGTCCAAGTGACTTTTTAGAGTGTACTGTGCTGCGTGTGAAAGGCACTTTCACAGAGCTGTATATCGTAGCCTTCCTAATCTTTCCTCGGAAAATTGATCTCAACATGTGACTTAAACGACAGACATTGTAGACAACAGCAAAACAGAAAAAAAGAACAAACAAAATGATCTAATTTCAACGATAGAAAATGAAAGAAACAGAACTTCCATTTATACTTGGAGAACATACTTTTCAGGCAATCCTACAGGCAAATGATAATAAACCACTTATGTTGAAAAAACAAAAATATATATATAAAATTAAGAATTTCCTAATATGTAAAATTAGTGTGTAAAAGTAAGTTGGCCTGACGTTTCAATCCTAGCAGGATCTTCTTCAAAGGCTAAATGACAAGTCAAAATTTGTATAAAAATAAAAATAATTCTACCGCTCTCTTACCTAATAGAACCGGCTAAGAGAGGATTGAATGCATACAGCCAGTCAAAGAGATCCTTATCTGCCAGAGTCTGAAGTAGAAATCCTCGGTACTTGGTACTGACTGTGAACGTGTTGGGAGTCTGTAGACCGAAAGAATAGTTACAAGTGATACTTAAACAGCAACGTCTGCAAGAGACTGTTTCTTGACTCGCTGGTCTCATGACGACAATTGCTGCTTCAAAGCAGCCATAAAAAATGGAAGAAGATAAAGAAGAAGAAACCGCAACGATTTATTTGTTCAGTTATTGACGCCGATATACTATTGAAAACCGATAAACTGAATCAACAGAACTCCTATATAAGTTAGAAAGACCAGTAATGTAAAACTAGGTCGAAGTTTAAGACACAATTGACAGATACAGGCTTTCTTCGGGGAAAAAGAAAAAGGCCCCGGGAGATACTGATCTGTAGACTCTAAAATTACCACCGACCCAGCGATGCGTATTAAGAAAATATTGGCAATAATTAAAGATTTCCTGTATGTGAAACATGCTTGATTTTTTTTTTCGGAGCAAAATTATGAAGTTAAATAAATGAATGAAGCTAACTTAAAGTGCAGGGAAATTTTCAGGAGAGGTGGCACCTGGGAGGTACCTTGGTCCACCCCTGGATACCACCGTTTTTGCTGCCACCTATGGATATGTTTCACTTCCGTGAAACGTTTCACGGTCCGATCTGACCTTACCCAATGTATAGGGGAAGAGTCTCATATTAAGACTATAAAAATGTCAGGCTCATTTGTGAAAAGTCTTAAAGACAATCTAAAATTTCAATAATGTTGAGGGAAATAAAATGAATTATTGTCCTTACATATAAAATATGAAGTCTTTTTTAACTAGTTTCATATTTGGAGGCAGCATTTAATAAGTGGTAAAATAAAGCTTTCTAAAAATATACAACAATGGTCGGATAACGCATTACATCAACTATCAGCATTCATCCCGCCAGCACCCTTTTCACTATTAAACTTAAAAAAGATTTAAGAAGCATGCAGATGCCTTTCAGAATTCTCTCCAGTGTCATAACCAGGATATGCATTGAGGGAGATGGTTGGGAGAGGGGTGCAAGAAGGGTTTGGGAAGTTTTCAATTTTCATTTTCCAAAGACAACTTGAAGGTTAACCCATTTCACATTTCGGACTACACATTTACTATGTAAATATGTAAAAATTGTCTTTCTATTTTGTTTGTGGCAGGGAGTAGGGGAGGGAAAAGGGTTGTGGGGAGGGGGAAGGCTTGATTCTGGGTACAGGGGAGAGGGTCTCTCTCCTTCTCACTACTACTCCAGGTTATGTCACTGATTCTGCTGATTAAATTTGTTTTCAGTATTCACCTGTTGAGGAGGTGAGGCGGCCATTACTCTTTCAGAATCACTTACCCTCAACATAGCCTGCTGGTCCTCGCTGTACTCAATCCTGGCCAATGCCAAATTGATTAATCCCCTCTCTACGGGATCTTTATCGGTTGAGTAGATAAAGACATATGGCCGCCTCACCACTACGTATCTGGTCACCCATCCGGCGGTCTCTTCTTCCAGGAAGTTCAAGAAACCCCTCCGAGACACCACCGGGCTGAAGGGAGGAAAGAGGAATTCAGACACAGCCCTAAGTAACTTTATCGAGTCCGATTTCGATGGTACGCTCCAAATTTTTGTGTTTTCCTTTGAGAATTTTGGAATTATTCACTGATAAATAGGAGATAAACATCCAGGGACACAAGCGTATTTTTCCTGTGAAGTGCACAGAACTTCAAAGTCTCACTCGATCACTCGACCGATTTAGGCGGTTGGCATGGACCCATTTGGAAGGGCCAGAGTTAGATTTAAAAAAAATAGGAGGTGTGGGCCCAGGGTAGCTGATGCAGACTCCAATGAAGGTTTACACATCTAACGGTGTATTCTGAGGCATATTTTGACTTTGGTCTATAACTATGTCTGTAATACAAAGTTGTGCCAATGAAATACTCTTTGAATTCGGGCTTTCACCAATTCACATGGGAGTGTTAGCTCAGTGGTTAACGCCTGTGCCTTCCAATAATAAGGTCCCCGGTTCGAATCACTCCAAGATTAATGTATGTCGTCCAGTTACAGAGTTGTTGACAATTGACAATTCTTCATCATGGACGTTAAATATGAATCTTAAAGACTGACTTCGGTCAGCTTGTGGCTTTGATTAGCCAATGAGGCTTCTTTGCGAGTTCCTGCTTGCAGGAGGATCTAAAATACATACATACATACAAATGATCTATTCATGCTCTCACTGACCCCCTACATACTCCCATCACCCACCCTTGCTTTACCTTATTCTGATTTCATCCACCTCCGGTACGAACATAGGACGGTGGTATTTCCGGTGCCCAAATTCGTCCAGATCTCCTTCAACGCCTGTCCGCTGTAAGCCCGGTAGGTCGGTTGGAACGGGCACCTTCCTTCCGTTCTGTGGTTCAAGGGACGACGCCTCCTGAATCATAGGATTGGCAACAATATCATTGGTAGAGGTTACAGTGCCATCGCATGGCTGCTCGCCATCCTCGTCCGCAGACTGAAGTGTAACCAACGGCAGTTCCATGACCTGAGGTGATGGTATTGGGTGGCATGCACGACCAAATTGGCAGGAGGGTAGATGGGTGAGTATGAAGGACACCCGATGCAAAACCAAAATTCAAAGCGGAATGGCAGAGAGTATTAGTGGGTTGGTGGGTGAGTGGGTTGGTGGGATAGCAGTGACATGGAGACAAAAATATGGAAGAATCATGCGTAATTTCAAAATAAGCAAAATAAATTGGATATATGCAAATGACGGGAGATAAAAGAATCGGCCACACAATATGAAGAGACGGAACAGATTTGAAAGAGCAATTAATAGCAGAACCAAAAGGTGTGTTACCAGATGGAAAAATAAGACATGAAAATAAAGCATAAAATTAAAAAAAAATGAATAAAAAGTTAAAGATTAATAACGTGGGAAAAACACAGGAGATTTTGATGGGGGGTAGCATGTTGTGTGTGTATGTGGGGGGGGTTGAAATTTATATTATTATTATAATCAAAATAAAAAACAAAGAAACAATTCAGTACAAATTATAAAAAAAGCAAAGATAGTTTATATATGAGAAAGTAGATGGTTATAACACAAAGTTTCGCATGGTCAAAAATAAAGCAAAAAGCATGGGGTGTCATGGAGGTTTGTGGAAAGTAGGATGAAGAATTGCGGTGAGTGGGAAAAGGGGTTGAAGGAGGGTAAGAAAAGAGGTATCAAAATGACCTTTGTTAGTGAAAGAAACTATCCACGCAGCAGTCAATTAGTATAAACCACCGCATATTATGATGATAACATGCAAAATGTGAATGAATGATGTGGGAGAATCAGTGAGTTAAACCCCCCCCACCATCCCTCCCACTCCTCAACCTCACCTCCCCCCCACTCTGGGTATCAAAACATACTATATATTTATGTATTCTGGGTGGTAATTCATTTTAATGTTTTCTCCTATGGCAAGAAGTCTGAACACATGATCAATTCCTTGTGCCACCATCATCCCTCCCCTCTTACCCTTCATTCGATTGTTACACCCCTGATGACTATTAAGGAAATATCTTCAAACAAACACACACGTCCAAGAGGAGTTTTATTACATGAAATGTTTGGCAGTTTTCTTCTTCTAGAATACTTCCAAATCTATATCTTTCTTGTCAAATGCCAGGCAATTTTTCTAGACTATTTTACCTTTCCAATCGGTGGGCTAAGCTGTGGTGGTTGAGACTGCGTGAGCAGTTTGAGACAGCGGGTGATCAGAGATTTCTCCCGCTCGGAGGAATCTGTCTCGTCACTTCCGTCGGTGGCAAGCAGGCTGTCTTGGGAGGTGGACATCTCCTTCTGCAGAAGATTGATCTGACCGTCCCGAATTTCACGAGTGTTGTACTGATCCTGAGCTAGTTTCTCGCGTAGCAAGAGTTCGTGTCTAGCTTTCTCCACCTGCAAAAAAAAGAAGGGGGTTATTGAGAACCATATTCATATTCCATAAATAGAGAAAGAGATGGAACAGAAGAACTTAATTAAATGTATTTTGTTATAAATGAAATTGAACATATATTTACATAATTTAAACTTAAAATTGGCTTAAAATGGCTAAAACTTGGCTGAAAATTTTAACTTAAAATGTCCATACATTAATGGTAATACGGCCATCAGCAATTAAAAATTACGGAGTGTTAGCTCAGTGGTTAACACCGGTGCCTTCCAATCATAAGGTCCCTGGTTCGAGTCACTCCAAGATTTATGTATGTTGTCCAGTTACAGAGTTGTTGACAATTACAATTCATAATCATGGACATTTAATATGAATCTACGAGACTGACTTCGGTTAGCTTGCGGCTTTGATAAGCCAATGATGGCTTCTTTGCAAGTTCCTGCTTGCAGGAGGATCTAAAATATATACATACATGCCTTTTCTTATATCATTTCCAAATTTATGAAGGAAGATGGAAATAAGACTGTTTAAATGTTTAAGTCATTCAAATCAGCTTCTGGAGTTTGGTGGTAAAATAAGTATTTGAGATCATGAAGGTTATTTCATATGAAACACTGAGGGCAATGACTAGAGTTAAAATTTGTCTCATATGATTTTAATTATGTGCACCAAAACCAACAACAGAAATATCAACATCATAGCCTTCATCTCTCCATTATCTTTTCAGTTCTTCTCGGGTATTCTGGGAATCCTAAGCACGTCGTACAGAACTCACACTTTTCTTTGATAATTTACCCCAACAGTTAAAAAGAGTAAAGTGTAATAAATGAATTAAGCAACTGTTGTCACTTTAATTTTCTGCAATTTCCCCACAGATGTTTGATTTTACCCTTACCTCTCCCTCCTCCCCCCCACCCCCACCAACACTCATCTAACACAATCCTCCCTTCCATGTATACCTCTTCTAATCGGGCCAGTTTCTCTAGTTCCCACTGATGGTCTAAGATGAGAGAATCAGCACGAGGGCGCCATCCCTTCAAGTTCTCCTCTCCCCTTACGTAGGTGCCCGATGTGTCGATGACTTTACGTTGACGTCTTTGTGTACCTGTGGTGGACCGAAAGATCTTATCGGTTAAAAACTGAAATTTCTCTCCGTTATTTTTCAGATTTCTTTAAGTTTTACAGGGACTGAAACTGCTTTGGAATGAGAGGAAGTTCAGAGGGGTGGGGAAAGGGTGTGGGGGGGTGGAGAAGGTCCTAGGTATTGTGTCATACATCTTACTACAAACCTTCTTGTTTAAGAAACAAAACTTACATGAAACAAAAACTCAACATAATGAAAATACCAAATAAATAAATTAAGCATCTCAAAACCCAGACCTTCAATGAAAATTTGAGGGAACTAATTTGAGCAAGAAATAAACAAAATACATCCCTAAATGAGGTAATTGCACCAAAGATGACAAAGGTATATGACTAAACTCAAATGCAGATTTGCCCTGTGCAAAAAAAAAAGTGACAGCCAATGAAAATTGAAGAGGAGTTTTATCCCAGCGATTTACTGTCTCTTCAATTTCCAATGCATATCAAAGATACAGAAATGATAAACATTTTACACAAAACGACAGCGGTAGAATACACACAACAGGGAAACAAAACAGCTCATGCATATTCATAAATATAATCTCACATCCATTTAACTGTTTTTAACTACACATAAGAATGAAAATAATGGATGAATATTCTCTTTAGAAAAAAAACGTTCAAATGCAGTGTACATAGGACAAATGGTGTAAAAACCAGACTTTTGAATTAAATCCTGGATTCTGTGGGTTCTGTTGCAAGTATGGAATTTGCAAAAGGTGCATTGTTAGATACAAAATTTGTATGAAAAGTAATTAAATCCCTTCTTCCACTACTTGTTAGGAACAATATAATTGTGCATATTAATATGATATGCTTTGTATTCAATTTCTGCTTGCTCTATTTCGTCAGACTTAAAATTCAAAGTTTTTATACCAAGAAGACCCAAAGAGGGTGATGGCAAGGGTTATCAAGAACAACTTGTTTTATCGTTGCAAATTATGTTTTCTAACTCAAGGATAATGTTGGACAAGGAAGAAAGGTGCAAAGGGGGAGGAGGGGAGGGGTGGGGAGGGAGGTAGGTGGGTTCAGAACTTTGAGAACTACATGGATCCAGCAGTAATAGTATATAATATAAAATAGCCCAGAATATTCTTTGAATGTGCAAGCAATATATATCGTGTAGCTAAACATACAACAGCTGTTGTTATTGTACAAAATCTTAATTTTGCCTGCCAGAGATTGACTGAAGACTATAAATGAAGGCACATATTTTGTTATAATCTATTGATTGACATAATTCCAAGTAATTTGCACCATAAAATATTGCTCCGATTTTTAAATGTGGTGGCAAGCTGAAGGTTGGCAATAACACATGCAGAGTATACAGTACACAAGTAATAATTATAGAACAGCAAATATTTACTGTGGGTCATTTACCTTCACCAAACTTAATAATAGACGGTTGTATTCCAATACTTTCGAGGTCCTATAGCCAAATTATCTGTTAACTATCCTCACATCGGTATTTCTCTTCTCTGAAGCATCTTAAAATTCATGATGCGAAGAAAATTTCTCCTTGGCTTTTTTTTCTTACCAAGGTTGATGATGCTTGTATAATTTCACTCCACTATATTTTTTGAGGTTGCATTATTTCTTGTATCACATGCAAACCTGTTCACTCCACTCTTCATTTCAGAGGTAATATTATATTTGAGGTTACACTGTTTTTTGTATCACATGCAAACCTGTTCACCATTTCAAGTCACCAAAAAAAAAAAAAAAATTAATCAAGGCCTGGAAGAGACTTATTTCAGGCACACACAATTTAAAAGTAATTTCCACAGGTTATGTTTATGTATTAGTGTTAGTAAACCACCATAGAATCTCAAAATATTTTAGTAGAACCCACATTGCGTGAACCCAACACCCAACACCGTACAGCCGATATTGGGACTATGGATCGTGTTTTAGCCTCATTCAATCAGTCTGTAGCACAGCCAGCATAATAGTATTTCTTATATTTTGTGTCTTTACCAAAACCACACAGTGCAGTGCCATCGTCATTAAGGAGAGTAAGGTAACCATTACATATATACAAAATGGTTGGCATCTCTTTAAACAACTAATCAAATGAGGAATTGTTGTATTGCTCCTAATACTGTTGTATTCCCCTACTACTCAAGGAGTGTTAGCTCAGTGGTTAATGCCGGTGCCTTCCAATCATAAGGTCCCCGGTTCGAGCCACTCCAAGATTAATGTATGTCGTCCAGTTACAGAGTTGTTGACAATTGACAATTCATAATCATGGACGTTAAATATGAATCTAAGAGACTGACTTCGGTCGGCTTGCAGCTTTGATAAGCCAGTGACGCTTCTTCGCGAGTTCCTGCTTGCAGGAGGATCTAAAATACATGCAAACATATTTTGATTGCATTGTTTGCTTATGTTGTTTTTCCCCCTAACGTTGGAATACAAACAAATACTTTTGATTGATATTTGATTGATTACATGTCTCCTCTCAGTTTGAATATTGCAGATGAATGAAACCCTGCATGTTTCTTCAAAGTATTTGACCCTGGCTGTGCTACAGTGGCTGACCTCAATTATTCGTACGACCTTTGACCTTTGTAAATATTGACTGACCTTTCTTCCTCTTCTTGGTATAGTGTCTCATAAATAAAAAGTGGGCTGATTAAAAAGTCAAAAGCAGGGACTTTTAAAGACAAGAGATAGCAACATTTCACACTTTAACAGAAACACACCTTCTAAAATGTTGCATTTTTGGTTGATAAAAGCTGCAAAAGCAATCTTACATTTACAGAAACAGAAGGAAAACAAAAATATGACAAAACGGGAAGAAGCATTAAGAAAACAACAAAGCCAAAGACAGCATAGGAAATACAATCAGCGACCACTCTTTTTACTAAACTGACCATTTCTGTATCACACAAATTATCCAGAAACATGACATCCCCTATTGCTTCAATACAATCCTTGATGTCTCATACAAATACCTTTCCAAAGCCTTGTGACGTTCCCTTCATTTTTATTCAAAGACACTTTTTTTGAGCAGCAATATGTGAATGATTAAACAAGACTTTTGAAGAAATATGAAAATGGATTTTGTTTTTTTTTATAAAGAAAAAAAGAAAATATGAACACCAAACAAAAGTGGACTATTGACTAATAAAGGAAAGAAAAGAAAAAAAATTAAGAATGATAAAACAAACAAAATTTCACAAAAATTTGCATAAGATATGAAGACAATCAGAGCTTAAAGAAGGCTTGACATAGAGAAAAGCAGGATCTATCCAGGACTAATACATTAACCATCAAGATTCTTACCACTAATTTGTGGCGAGTTAGGAGCAGTCGATTCAAGCAGTTCTCTTAGATCATTGTGACTGAGCGAGAAGCCTGTAAGTGGGAAGTTTTTTTGGTTTTGTAAAAAAAATTAGATTTGTATGTGGAGATTTGGTTTTGGGCAAAGCACCAGATATTCTTATAAGTATTAGCAAAAGAATGAAGAAAAATGTACCATTTTCTTGTCAATGTTCTGGAAAGGTTTTCTTTTTTGGGGGGAGGGGGGAGGAAAATGCATCAAACTGTATTATAGGACAATAGGACAGACCTTGCCCCTCCCCCACCCCCCACCCCCTTGTCGTATTCATCAAAGTGAACATAAGCTAATTGTCAAAACCAAAAGATGACAGAATAAAAACAAATCTCCCACATCCAGATTCCCAGTACCACAAAGAGCGAAGACAAAAGTCAATTAGCAAGGAGTTAGTGTTCAGGATAGCACTTTTAAGATAAGAAATAACTGGAAACAGAGGAAAGTTGTGTGAACCCAATCGAATACCGTTTACTTTTGAAAATGGCCGAGATATGACCTAGAAAGGAAATACCGATTTGGAATATGATGCACTTTTCATTTTCTACCTCAATTTTTTTGAATGAATCACTGCATCCTCTTTGGTCCAAATATTTTTTTTTGGGAAGTCGATGGTAAATGAATGAGAGAAAAGATAAACAGAAATTCAAGATTCACTTGTGAAAAAAAAGTACAAAAAAGTAGTTTTATCAAAGGAATCGCTCGTGATAATGGAAAGGAATTTACTTTAAATCTGAGAGACATTTGAGAAGAGTCAGACTAAGTCAATTTTTAAGTTTTGTAATGAATTTTATTCTTTAAAATTACAGAGTAAACCCTCACTTTAAATCAAATCCCCCCACCCACCCCCACCCCCACCCCCCGCCAAAAAAACAAAACAAGAAAACAGAAAGAGAAACAAGAGTTACAAACCTGGACTCAAGGCTTCTGCAGATCTTCGCAAGGAGACCTCATAAATTCCGCTCACTTTGTTGCTGCAGGGCGGAAGATGTATGAAAAATGGAAATATCAAAATAATGTTGACGATTTGAAACAGGCATTCTCAATCTTCCTGGATAGTATGGAACATTTATATCATTCCATGGAAAGAGAAGTCACATTCAAAACCAATTCATCTCTCATCTGAATCAAACAGATAATTCACCACAATGTATATCATCAGCAAACATCTCCATCTCGTGTCAGGGACATGCCAAGGAATGATTTATGCAGTGGGGGGAGGGGGGGGGATTGGCAGGAAATACGGCAAAAGTTCTACTAGAAGATAAATAACAAACTTAAAAATATACCCAAGACCTGAACATGTAAATTGAAATCTTTCAAAGACAATAAAGTTAAAAATATTACTCTTCTATCACAAGTGAATTCAAGACTTACATCTCCATAGGTTTGTACGAACTCCCAAAGAGGGTCCTTAGGGTGCGGGAGGGGCTGGTCCTTGCATCCCTCTCGTACATGAGGAGACAGATGTCCTTGGTGATGCAAGCAGACTGACCGCAGTTTTCAAGCTAGATGTGAAGAATACCAAACAACTCGTAAAATACAAAAAAACTAGACAAATTCTGATGTAAGTAAGAAGGTGTCAATAAATGACATCATGATTCCGTTTAGCGACCTTGGGTCTACATCAAGTCGCTGGTGAAGTTGGGCCAGTTTCAAGTATGTTTTCTTTTGGGGTATGAAGGGAGGGAGGGGGGGGGTGAGGAGTTGAAAACTGTTCAAAGAAGGAGGAAAAATGAAATTTTCTGAAGGTCTTTAAACCTCTCTTCCCTTTTTTTCTTATTACTCTCATATCTTTTCTTGCTCTCATCAGATATTCATAACCATGTGAGGATAAAATGTGAAGTTGGCAAATGCTGAATGCATCATGTCTTTTCCATGAGATCAGAATATGGCATATGTGATAACACTATGCCTTATGGGGGTTTCCTGTGACATTTGTTGGATGTACAAGCAAAAGATACATTCCAAATTGAAAAGAAGTGAAAGCAATTTAAGGAAAAAAGAAGGAAAAAACAACTTACTTCAAGGTAAGCTGAGAGGGTAAGATACACTGCCTCTCCATAGGGGGTGACTCGATTAAGGAGGATGGAGTTATGAAGAGAACTGTCCCAAGCCGCCTCAAATCGGAAGAAAGTTCTAGGATAAAATCAGATAAAATGTTATGATTGTCGTTAGAATACAATGAAGAATTAAATGTTATGAAAGCTGACTAAACTCATTTAAATAACAGAATACATAAAACCATTGTTCCCTGAAGTATAAAACTCATGCACTCTTTCTATTGATCACTGTGGAGATTTTCCAAAGACAAAATTTCTACTGATAAAGAGTGCATTACCATCAAAATAAGACTATTTCTCTTTACAAGCCAACAAACCAGTCCCACTTGCTATGGAAACTATTGTTGCATGAAGCAGACAAAGTTTACAACATGTCAAAGTTACTTTTATATCATTCAATATTTAGAAAATACATCCTTTCTGCAATCTTTTTTATCTTGGCAGGGTAGGGTGGGGTGCCCACAAGGGGTGTGCAGTCAGCTTCAGAGGAAGATGGGGGAGAGAGGGGGAGAGAGGGGGGGCGAGGGGGTTAGCCAGATCTAGATTGTGACAGATGGGAAAGGCACTCTATTAAAATTATAAAAAAATGATTAGGGAGTGGTTTGTCATTGATGGGAGATCTGCCCGCTGTCCCTTCCCACCTCCCCCCGCCACTAGACACCATGGCTATATACCATGCACTGGTCTCCTCACCTGTCATCCCCGGGGTGGACGATGTAGTTGGCTGGTAACAGGTTCAGAGATAGAACAGAAGTCTCACTGTCTGGCTCCGTAACTTCTACCGTATTTCGGATCCGTCCTACAAGATGAAACAGATAGTTTTTGCATGAATATTAGACCAGCAAAGCCACTGGATATTCAGAAATGTTTAGTAAATTATGACAATTTGATTTATTGAAAGATATGTGGTACTTACGTAGATATATTTGAGGGGTTTAATAAACCTATTCCATACGTATGTATGGGTGTGTGTGTGTATGGGTGTATGTATGTATGAAATGCACTATGGATGAACAACTTCAGTTTCCAATAGAAACTAGCAGTTTCTAGGTAACATGACACCATTACAATACCTATCTCTTTTATGTATCAACAGTTTAATATCCTACGAGCAAGTACGATTCTTTGGCACTGACCTACGACTAGTTCTCTGACGTCCTTCCAAACCAGTTCGTTGGTCGCCTCGTGGATCACCGTGATTGCGATTCGTCGCTGGATGCCCTGGTGGAGCAAAAAGACGCCGTTGCAGGGCGTATCGTCCAGATGATCAACGTACGCGGGAATGTACCTGTAGACGAAAAAAAATCATATTTATCAAATACTATATTTTAATGTAGTCATGTAGCTCATTTAGCTAAACTTGTCATTTAGCTTTTGAAGAAGATCCTGCTAGGATCGAAACGTTAGGCCATCTTACTTTTACACATTCTCTTACACAGGCTCTCTAGTGGATAAGCAGTTTGCTAACAGTTTTATTTTATTTTGACTATATTTTAATAGTACAAAGGTTTATTCAGAGACAGAATTGTCAGCTTATTGTAGCATTGATTCCAGAAAATGATCACACCAAGACAATGGCGTACCCTCCAGTTTGATTGTAGTCTTAAAAAAATAAAAAATAAAATAAAAAATGCATAGACCAGGTTTTCACATCATAACTAAATCGGGTAAATTGATCACCATCACGAAACCTATACTATCATTAACATTAATTTTATTATAACAACTGTGGAAAACTTTTTAAAAGATATTTTTAATTTTTAATTTTTTATATTTAAATCATCTGGGGCATTTTTATGATACTTAACGTTTTGGTGTCACTTCAGTCCTGCCATGCGGACAACTCGTTTGTTACTTTGCAGATGTTTTCAACTTTGACTCCACAGATTTTAAAATTTGATGTTATCAAAAAGACACATGAATAAAAGGATGAGATGAGAAATATCTTTCAAATTAACTGCTTTATCAACTAAAAATAACTGTCTAGAAAACTGAAATGCATAAATGATAAATGGTCCGTTTTATAAATCTCACAAGGATCTTCTTCGGAGGCAAAGTTTTCTTATGATGAAGAAATCCTGCAAGAATGAAACTTTAAAACGGGGAAAAAAACCAAGATAGATGAATGGCCAATACTTACTCTCCAGATGGAGCCAGTTCGCATATCTCAAACCAGACCAACAAATCGTGTTTTGAGTGAAGGTGGCTGGTACTTGGAGTGTTTATAAGACCAATTTTTGGAGATGGAACTGGAAAAGGAAATGAAAAATTACGGAGTGTTAGCTCAATGGTTAACGCCGGTGCGTTCCAATCATAAGGTCCCCGGTTCGAGTCACTCCAAGATTAATGGGCACGTGCTCCCCCACTTTTTTCCAAAATAGCAAATGTGCCCTATTGGCAAATAATAAGTGCCCCTTTGATGAAGAACTGTCTTTTAGATATCTTAAGCCTTTGTTAATTTTAATATTTAATTTTAATTATTTATTTTTAGTGTGTACATGCTATTTTTAATTAGCATCCCTCATCTTCTTGTAGCACGGTTAACAATAAACAATCTCAATAAATAGTATTGATAGCATACTAACACATCATATATATTTAAGTGATATGGCCGGTGTGTATTGGTTTATAGCATAACAAGTGGTGGTTGTGGAATGAGAAATTGCCCCTCTGATGTTGGTCCCCCCCCCCAATTTTTTGGAAGCTTTCTGCCCCTCTGTACATATCTGAAGGTATCTAAGATGCTCACCTGGTCTGGCTAGTGGTAATGTCGGCGGGAAGATGCGCTTCGAAGGTCGGACTCTGAAATGCGACGGAAAGACAACTTGCTTTAGTTCTACGAATAATGCTGCTGATGTGAACATTAGCTATTAAAAAATTGGTCCGCTCTACTATGAGAAGAACATAGACATTTGACCTGAATGCAATATAACTAATTCAAAGACATCTGGTGCAATAAAAAAACACGGTAAAACAGAAATATGTAAAGTAAAACAGAAATTATGCTAAGATGGAGGAAGCGAACAAGAAAGACATGAGATATTTAACACTTGCACCGTGCCTGTGGAACTCACTTCCAGAACATGTAAAAATGTGCAATACTGTGAACGGTTTCAAATCAGCTCTCAAAACGTACCTTTTCACCAAAGCATATATGTTATAATTGTTATTATTATGTTAAGCGCTACGAGAATTATTTCATAGTTTGTTTGGCGCTATATAAAAATGAAGTATTATTATTATTATAAATGATGTTAGTTTTATGTTTTGAAATTAGAGAAGAAATAACCCTCTTCTGAACTTTTGTGGCAATCATTTCAAGGAATACCTACCTCCCCCCCCCCCCCCCACACACTTACAATAACTTCTGACAATCTTCTAAACTGTTCATCAGGTGTATGGGTTGCACTTTGGGTATCAGCCTCTACTGCTGTCCTGCACAAGCACCAAAAACAGCTGTGTGCACAATAATTATTTTTTGTTTTGTTTTTATTTGTTAGTATATGTTTTGTATAAAAATTGACAATATCCTCACCTGGTATGTTGTTGGCTCTGGGTATGAAGAGGGTGTGCTTGGTAATGCCCCAGTACCTCAAAGACAACAGGAGAGGTCTTTATATAGTCGACGAACGCTTTCGTAACAGTCACAGAGATCTGTTTTAAATCACAGGAAAGATCAAACATGATTAGGACATTTATTGTGGATCAGCAGAGGGGAAAGGGATTTCACCTCAACATATTTTGATTACTTTTCTGTCGACTGATGGAAGATTTAAAAACAAACATATGCATTAATATGTAATGAATAAATCAACAAGAACTGGAATAGGTACTTCCACAAAAAGGTGGCATTAAATTATGCTGAATTGTATATTGCTGGATTTGTAACATATTTATACTACGAGGGATGACATCATAATAGCAAGACTATAATACATGTATTGGTTGCTATGGTGACATCATTCACTCTGTTGTTGCCAGGTGCAAAATAAAACCAATATATGACAAATGTATTTCTAAGTTGCCATACAGTATGCTATGAAGCTGTGACTTTGACCTATAGATGCAGACAATCTCAATTTTCTAGAGCAATTAACTTTTGCTACCAAAATATCCCTTTAAGAAATTTATATATAAAAATTACAAATCATAACCTAAAAGCTAAGTCCTGAAACCAAGACATAAATATATAGCATACTGACCGCTCCTTCTTTTACCACACCGACCACTTCTAATAAACTGACCACTCCTTTAGTATGTAAACAAGTATCAACATTTAAAGAGTAAAAACAGACACTGCTAAAAAGCATGCATTTTCACCAGTGTACTGGGCACATTTAAGGCAATTAAAGACAAAAGCTTGTACTGAAAAATGGCTGAACAGAAAAACAAAAATAAAATGATGGAAGGTTTTCAGCAAAGGTTTACCAAAGACGTAAACTGTGGAACTGATATAGCACACAGATGAAAACTGGTTTTAGTTTTGTAACATAGAAAACATTTTCAAAAAACTGTTTCCGTTACCTACAACATCATAATTTGCAAATATTGTTCACATTCTTTCCTTTCTCTTTTTGGAACCAAAAAGGAGAGTGATAAGAAAGGGAAAGATTAAGCTTCCCCCATAAATGGATACTATCAGTTTTTGCTGTTGCTTTAACTTGACACTTTGCAACTAGTGCCTTCAGAATTCTAGACTACATCAAAATCAGAGAGCAAAAGGGCACAATTTAGACCCTCGGACCAGATTGATAAATTCCTCAATTTGAACATTAAATGAAATTTTTATGTTGAAAAAGAAAAAGAAAATGACCCAAAAATATGTAAAAAAAAAATTATAAATTACAATCAATTTGACTAATTAAAATTCACTAGGTGGGGTCACTTCTTAATTTCACAGTAAACTAAAAATCAAACCATCCCACTTATTTGATATTTTGAAATATTCTTCAACTAAGTCGGTTTTAACATCAAAACGAATTTCAGACTTACTGATTCATCGTAAGTCTGCCAAGAGCTCTCAAATTTAGGCATAAAACGTCAAAGTAAATTTGCACACGAAACATGATAAAAACACAAAACATTTCTGTATATGGATTAAAAAGATAAATATTACTAAAACCCACTTCTTGGGAGCAGCCAATTGCACATATTAAACCACATACCATGTCCATTATAAATGACATTGACCGTTTTGCAATAATTATGAGAATGTCGCCTGATTTCTGCAGAACCGAACAGACTTAACGATCCCCAACCCAAACTTGCAGACTCATAGAGAGCGATTCAGTTCTCAAACAGATTAAACCACTTACATTCTGTACATAGTATACGCCAAGGGCCCTACCCGTGTGGTTGTTTTCAACTGACGGAGTTACAAATGCCTCATGCCCATGCAGCAAACTGTCGAGAAACAGAAATTTTATGCAGGTGTTTTGCGTCATGAAAAGTAAAATCGAAGCAGGGCGTGAAGCGGAGCGATTTTTGAGACAGCGAACTGCAAAAAAAGAGGTATGTGTTGTGGCGATGGGAAAACGCAGACGTTGTATAAATAACGAAACAGGGGATTTTGACATTTTAGAAAAGGGAGAGAATTTATAACTCCAAAACTTTGTTTTTAGACATTTTAAAGTAAACTCTGGAGTTAATATAATCAGTTGAGGATATGTTTTACAAATCTTTCAGAAGGAAAGAAAAATTGAGCAAAGTTGTTAAAAAACTTAATAAAGCCAACTAGTTAAATTAATTCTCAAATGATTTTGGTTATTGATGTTTTTGTTGTTGTTTCTGTTTTTGATAGAAAAAAATATAATTAAGTTTAGCTTTACTATTTCTTGAAAAGATTGATTTTTTAAACTACTTTCAACACACTCGCGGACGCCCAAGTTGGAGATGATAGCATTTAATCGCCGCTATGTTTCGATAACTTGCAACTACTGTTTAAGATTTGTTTGTATATGTAGTGAAATTAATTTCCATGGAAACAGCCTTTAGTGAAATTTATTTCCATGGAAACAGCCTTTTCGACAAATTACAGCAAGCAACGATTATCTCTTTTTTAGTTCGGGTCATGGTTTTTCTTTTATCCTAACAAACCTGCGGAAACAATCGCATTAATAAAATTGGCCTCAATTTTAAAAGAAAACTGAAATTCCAGCAAAAATCTTTCACGAGGTCTCCTGTGTCATGATAAAAGAGTTTTAAACAAAATTTTCAAACAAAGCAATGAAGCTCTGTAAACTAGCAAGATATCTCTCATTTTCTTATTTATTTTTTACCCATTTCTTTACAGACTTTGATAAATTATTCATGTTTGATAAATCATTGATAAATACAGAGTTTAAGTAAAATTATGCAAAGTTATGAAAAAGCTTCTGGTTTGGAGAAATAATCTGAAAAAAAGGTGTGAATATTCTTGTCTGGGTGTGGCTAGGAACTGAGCATATTCTAACCAAAAGCCATGTCTCTTTGTAAATTTTTGATCTTGCAATCCGGGCTTTTCCGCAACATCCTAAAAAATCTTAATCATCAGTGAAGTAAAATTTGACCTTAAAGTCTGTGCCGACAAACTTATGCAAAGGATACAATTTAGCCACAGATAAACCTAAAATTTGCTCTTTACAAATTATGAAACGTTTTTTTTAAGAAATAAGGTAATCAAATGTTAGGCAGTTTTAATATTTCCAAAGTTGGAGTGTTTAAGTTGGTGTTTAATCAGCTTGCATAAAAAAAAAAATTGTGAAATAGCACTTAAAGCTAAGACTTAAAATTAGCTTTTATAAATAGCATGCCGAATTATTCTCACATAAAACTCCTGTTCCAGTTTTTCTCTCATTCTTTCTTGGTAAAATTTTTGGAATCTGTCTCCATTTTAAGAAACTAAGATTCTTAAGTTTTGGGTTTATATTTTTAAAAGTTTGCAAGGGCGTGTAGAAAACAGGTAAAGAAAACACGCACGCACAAAAATAAAAGAGACATTGATTAAACATTTATTATAAATCATAATAATAATAAAATAGATAGCAGAGAGCAAAAATGATAGGTAAAGGCACATAAAACACAAAGCTGGTGAATGGAAATCTTTTGGCAGCGCCGGCAAAACCTGTTTGGCGCAACTTACGTTCTGCACGTGATAAAAGCCCATAGGGGGCCCGTTAGGGGTGTTTTTAAGGGGTTCCGTGGAAAATGCTTCGTCATGGTGATGCAAGAAACTTCGAGAGAGAAAATAGCACAATCGATGAGATGAGATAAGATAAAAAAAAATAGATGATTTGAGATGCACTCTCCATATTTGAGACACATTCATAGAAAATCCGGTGTTTGGATTTTTGAAATAATCTTTTCTAAGTTTTGATACAAAAGTAAGCTATATACTACTTTTGAAGTTATTGAAAATCAGTCATAGATCATTAATTATGGGAATTTTGACAAACTTTATGAGTAAAATCTTATCACTCCCCACCCCTCCCCTTCCTCTACCACAGAAAAATGGTTTGTATCTTTTAAGTAATTCATTTACCAATTCTTTTCTCCTTTTGCTGTTTGCTTTCCTTGTTCTTTGTCATCACATAGAAAACTTCATCACGTAGGAACGTCAGAAATATAGATTAAGTACAGATTAAATTAAAAGCATGCCATCAATCTGTCTCGCAGACTAAATCCAAACAGTCACTGATTATTTTGCTAACCAATGTGGGGGGCAAAACTTACTTGAACTGGCAAAATATGTCTGAATATTCCGTAGATATGCAGGATGCTTGCAATACTGTCACGCGGAATGTAAACGTCGATCCTATCTTGAGGTGTTCGGGTTCGACCCCATCACTCTGCGAAGTGACCGATTCCGCCTTGCAAACGTCATCCATTTCTTGGGCTGCTTCTTCAAGGTCTGAGCGGGGAAAAAAAAAAATTTGAGTGGAAAATCGTTTTCATCCTTTCTCAGTTATTTCCTTGGATTTTCTTTACCAATAAAAAAAAAAAACCCAAAAAACAAGAAGGGTTGCAGAAGCATCTGCTTTTGCTTAATAATATATAAACATAATTAACAACATATATTAACAAAATATAATATAGTAAACATAGTCCAGTTCCCTTGATCTGCATATTGGTCTGTATGCAGGATTTTCTATAGGGTGGGGCGTTTACTGAAGATGTGGACCGTTTTATTAGCACCGTCCTGGGGGTTGGTGTCTATATTTGTACAACTATGGGTGCTTAGAGACAACATCTTTACTACAACCATATCAATTTGTTTCATTTTTATGTCACAGCTGGTGTTTACCTCCCAGCAGCAGGAAAGACCATTTCTCTATACCCTGCAAACAATGGACCATTGAAACCATCAGGTTATTTTTTAACAACATTATCTTATATTAAATTTAAAAATGTTTTTTTTTCTTCTACAAAGATTTATGAAGCTCTTCCATATATTAATGTAAAACTTCATGTTATATTACAGAGTGGTGAAATTGGACAATATATGACAAATTTTTAGAGTCTAGCAAAACAATGTTGTCAGCAGACTATGTGACTAAAAATGTGGTGTATCAGAAAAACTAATAGTGTTGAAATATGTTTAAAGGGTCAATACAAAATATGATAGATATACTAAAATGGTCAAGAAGTTCCTAAGACATACAACATACTTGTCAGACACTTTCTGTCACAGTTCTCTCTCGAGTATTAACTTTTCAAGGTAATCAACATTTTGTGACGATATTTGTGTTCCCCAAGTATTCATGGTGACCATAAACTAAGCTGCATTTTTTGGGGGGAAAATCAAAAATGATATTTCTGTTTGCTTTGATTTTATAGTTGCTTTTAAATGTTTAATATTAGACTGAAACCTACTGCATTCTGAGCTGTCTCGATGACCCTCCACGATCCGTATGTTATCTTCCGACATATCGGACCTGCTCATGAGCGAGACGTTGGTTGGACTCCGTTTGAATTTCTTGTCAAAGTATTCCTCGTCGTTGAAAGTGATCTTTGCCGTGCCGGACTGCCGTACTCCCGAGCCGTACTCGTGAGCGTTCTCATCCTCGCTCACGTGTTGCACGGCAACCCGGAGGTATCCCTTCACGTCCCCCTTGTCGTTGACGATAGCCACTCGATGTACCAGGGGGAGGGGACAGAGTAGGTTGGACAAATAAACAAATGCTCTGTTGGAAAAAACAAGAAGACGAAAACATGTGAGAACAGATGTCCGTACCATGAGCGAACATCAGAGTAGTATTAACTAGGAGTGTACGACTGAGGGAGTCTGAATAAGAGGGAGGAGGAGGGGAGGGGGGTTGCAGTAGGGGTGGGAAAGGGGTAGACTTTAAAGATAACAATTCAGAGCTATATTTAGAAAGGCCATGTGAATCCTTCAAAAATCTTGCAAGTAAACATATATTGGCATGTTTGCACAAATGTTTAATAAATAGAACTTGAAATTGTATTTAGGCATACCCATGTGGATATTTTGTATCCCCATTGCAACTCTTATGGCTTTTTTCAATATACATTGTCCCTTAAATAGAAATATAATAAGTTCATGAATTAACTTTTTTTTTTCTAATGATGTCTCTCCAAGTGTCCAAGTTTTATGTCTGTTTAATACATGTGCATTAGCTCACTAATCGATACTTCCGCAATTTCCACCAAAATTCATAACTTTCTCCAGATTTGGACCATCTGTTGTTACTATTAACGTAATAAACAAACAAAGAAGTGTATTGTCCAGATCAATGGTGACAACTGTAGCTCCTCCTACTTCACTGCAACCAACTATACCTTAAAGTTTAAAATAGGAACGCGATGAGCAACCAATGAGTGACCTACCTCCCTACTAGTCGAAACCATGGAAACCTGTCGTAGAAGGGATCTCTACAGGTCAAACTATTTTCAAAGTTCACTCCGGGCTCCGGACTAGTTGGCGTAGATTCTGCAGCGTTATCGTACATTTCCCTCATCACCTCGAGCCGTTTGCTAAAAAAACAAGATTTATACAAAAAAAAAAACACGCATCGGTTACATGACCTATGTCAAGAATATTCCTACATATGCTTTCAAAATCTCCCACGAATGACGAGTGAAATGTTGTATAAATTGTCTCTTGTTTATCTTTTATGAAGTTATGGGTTTGCTTGCACGCACCACTAATTGAGGGTTTCAACAACACTAGCTGATTCCTGGAAACCGACTGGGCAAAAAATAACAAGCTTTGACTTCAGGAGGGCAGTAGATAGCTTAAAGTTTCAAGCATGTTGTACACATTCTGCAAATATTTAACTTATCCTACATGTAGATCCCAGATACATCGATAACAGTAAGTGTATGCTAGCCTAAAGTCACCACTGATCACATAATGGTCAGCAGTGAAAACTTTAGACGAATTGATGTTCCAATGTAAATACCTTTCCTCCCCCCACCGCCCCCCCCCCCAATGGGATTTGGGAATAGAACAAGTTACAGAAGCTAGTAGCTGTCTTACATTCTTTCAATGTGCCTTTCAATCATAATTGTCCCGAGTTCAAGTCACTCCAAGATTAACGATTAATGATAGTTACAGAGTTGTTGACAATTGACAGTTGACAATTCATAATCATGGACGTTAAATACGAATCTAAGAGACTGACTTTGGTCAGCTTGCAGCTTTGATAAGTCAATGTTGGCTTCTTCGCAAGTTCCTTCTTGCAGGACTATATAGAATACATACATACATACACGCACACACCCACACACACGTACAAACAGTATAGTAGCACACATAGTTAAACTGTATGTATGCAAAATAACGAAGAATTGAATACTAAATATTAATTGAAATGGTTTGCTTGTCATATTAGGCAGCTATCGACTGTTTGGTTTTATGGTTTTTATGGTTTGGTTATGTTTCTCTATAAATGCCTTACCGCAGTTTCTCCAAGGTCCAATAGTGTGTAGCACCATTCTTTTTGTCCTGTACCTCCGCAGCCACCACTGTTCTCGGGAACGGGCGCTGCCATGTCACCAGACTGTCGTCGTTGGGCATGAGGTCAGAGGTCAAAGGTGAATACAAGGTGTCACTCAAAAGTACAAACTGAAACTCAACCTGCACAAAAGAGATAATTTTCTAGTTTTAAGTTTTTACATTTTAACCAAAACAAATTCCAAAATGGCAGAAAATTGAGAATTTTTGAAAATGGGTATAGAAAAACAAAGATCAAGATAGACAACATCAGGTATAGGATAACTTCTAACTGACAGGTTATGCAAATGATGTCATAAAAGCACTAACTTTGATAAGAAATTTTGTCTGAGGTGGAGTAGGGAGTGGTTGGTGAGGGGACGGGGTTGCTACTGGAGGGAAGGATATTAAAGAATGGTGGTTAATAAAAAATATAAAAAAATTATAAGTTTAGAACAAAGCCTTTGCTCATTTGCTTTTCATCTGTGCTCAATACCATTGTGTTTTTACATTATTTTTCATAATTTTTCTGTGGTGTTAGTGAAGGTAGAGAGAGGCGTTTGGAGGTTGGTAGAGTTTTCCCACCCTACAGAAAATGTTGAAAGTTCATTACCTTCTTCTTGAGTTCAACACTGATAGCGTTCGCTTCCTTCAAGAATTTGGCATTTCCCCAAAGGTCGTCCTGTGAATGACATGTAATGATGGATGCCGTCAAATGAGAAAGTATTTTGTACGAGATATCAGATAACTTATTCATGCTAAGCTCCTTTAAACTAGCTATAGGTCTCTAGAATCATGCTATTAGAAGGAAATACACAGAAATTGTTTTATGATACAAGAACTCACTCTAAGCTACTTTAAAGAAGCATTCAGGTCTGATTCAGCTTCAGGAATCATACAAAGGCTTACATAACATTGACCATATTATACACAAGAACCTATTGTACACTCCTTAAAAGCAATATGTAGGGTTTTTAATTCTTCTTTTAGTAGGAGTGTTAGCTGAGTGGTTAACGCCGGTGCCTTTCAATCACAAGGTCCCGAGTTTGAGTCACTCCAATATCAATGTATGTCGTCCAGTTACAGAGTTGTTGACAATTTGCAATTCATAATCATGGACGTGAATTGTGAATCTAAGAGATTGACTTTGGTCAGCTTGCGGCTTTGATAAGCCAATGATGGTCTTCTTCTCGAGTTCCTGCTTGCAGGAGGATCTAAAAGACATACAATTTAATTTATAAAGCATTACACTAAAGAGATATACACCATTGACAGTACCAAAGAAGACTATATGCTACACTCCTTTAAAGTAACATGTTGGGTTTCATTCAGCTTAGTTAGCATTACGCTACAAGGTATACACACCATTGATAGTATCAAAGAAGAAGTCATATTAAGTTTGTTCAGAACCATCCATCCAGGTGGTTCGTTTGGTTCGTATTTATAATGGAATCTATCATGTGGATTTACTTGTGGCATACGGTATGTGCCAGACACGGTAATCGCTAAAGAAGAGATCGTACTCACCCTGATGGAGGTAAATCTGTAATTCTTCCACTTTCGAAGCACCCAGATAGCCAACTGTTGTTCAGCTTCTGTCAAACCTGATGAGAGAGGAATGAAAATCAATATTATTTGATGGAATAACTCAACAAATTTATTTTACTGCAAATTCTCTCTGTTTTTGTCCAGTATATTATATACATATTTTATCTCATTTTATCCTTTTGACAACAGATTATTAATATTATATCAGAGAAATTAAATAGATAACGTTTGGTAATAATTAAACTTTTATCACTGAACGTTATCATACTATAATCAAACTCTATAACACCATTGCGTCCATTTCAGCAACATCGTTCATTTGTGAGAAACGGTTCTCATTTGACTTTATATCTAATGTTAGAAGTCAGTATTGCACCCATATTTTCTACCACAAAATGAAACAAAACAAAATTGGTCACATTAACTGAAAGTTTAAATTTCTCAGTTTATACTACTTTTTAGCACATTTTTGTTTATGTTAGTCACATTCTGGGTTGAATTTTGGAGAACATGAGCATTTCTTGTAAATTGTTAGTCAATTTAGATATGTCACAAATTTGATTGCAATACAGACGACCTTTCATTACTATAATTATCCAATATAAACAATAAAACAAATAAATCCATCTGACTCATATTAAGATAAAAGGAGCAAATTAAAGAGAGTAAACAACTCACCTCCATCATCCAATTGCCAGCTTATTTAAACAAATTTGTTACCATGGAAACAGCATATTTAATTAGCAGTATATAAGTTGGATACTCCTTGTAATTTGCTCCTTTTCTAATTAAGTATAAACTGAATATTCAGTATTATGTAATTACTGGATTAGTCAGGAAAAAAACTAACATTTGCCAGGATAGAGAACTTTACCATTTTTAAGCTAAAAATCTTCTTTTCTGAATAACTTTGCATGCCACCAAAGAATTCAACATTCTTTTGAGAGACTGAGCCAGTCAAAATAACATCATTTAATGTCTTTATCAGGAAATATACGCTACAAGTAGTAGTAAAGAGGATTGTAAAATGATTTAGCATGTGACCACTTCATAACTAGTATTACACCAAAAATATGCCAGAAAGAACACCGGTGCTAACTTATTTTGGAACTGTATATCCCCTTTTTGTAAGTTCTACGTTCAAAGCATTTTCATCACTTAGAAATTTTCTCTAACTTTGAGCTACATCAAAACCTACAGGAAAATAATTTCCCAAGATTTTCATCTAGCAGATAAAACTTTGGAGGCAATGCAACATGAGCTTTCATTTCCTGGCAAAGTTAGAATAAAAAAATATATAAAAAATATAAATTTTGAAAAAAGGAGGGAATGTTAATAACAGAGAGAAATCTGGCGTGCAGAGCTTGACGGTAAAAATGAAAGAATGAAAATACAAAGGAATAAATTGATTAAATAAAATAAAAAATTTGATGTTATCTTGATTCATGCAATACAATGCATGTCTATAAAATTAAAAGGAAGAAAAAGGTATAAATTCAAATAACTTGACTAAAAGTGAAATAAATTAACATATAGTTCTAAACCTAAATACAATGTGGGCAATGAGATGAGACACACGTTGGGCAGAAGTACAGTGATTAGTGGTTAATTGCGTTGAAAGTATACATTGTAGAATGAATAGTTTTTATAATCCTCCAGGTTTCTACATCTTTATGTGAGAGGTAAATTGTTGTAGCAGTTTCTAAGTATTACAGGGATATATCAGTTACAAATTAAAAATAGACAAAAGAAACAAATGTTAGAGACAACGATTTATACGTGGAATATGAACCAGAAGTAACTGTTACGTTTCTATCTGACTCATGTCAAACATGTCTAATGTCTTCTCCGAACCCTGTAGTCACACGAAAGGTTCACTTTGCTCATAATTAACCAGACAACTAAGCAAATAATTTCATGTTTATCAGAATTTGTGGGTATTAAAAATTTGAAACAGTTAAGATAAAGAAAGTATACGCTTTGTAAAAGTATCTGTCCTGAACAAATCCACCCTCCCCCACCAACTTCCTTTGGGAAGGGGGAGGGGAGGATGAGGAGGAGGAGCATAAGGGGATGGGAGATGGGAACCTTTAGAAAACTCTTTGGCCTCTTAACAAGCTAAAACATTGGGCCAATACAAGTCTTTGTAAAAATTTATGTTACACACTTATGGATGGTTGAGGAAACAAACTTCTCCAAGACTCTCCAAGCTCTTTGTGAACGACAAGACAAAGAAGCAATCCCTGGACAAAGCATTTTGTTTTTGTATGTGGCAAGCTATCATAAATGAATGTTAAATAAAGATACTACACAAATATCATACAAAGGAAAAGTGTTATCAAAGCAGATGTTGAAATAAGAGAAGAATAGCAGAGCATAATAAAAATAAAGGCAAAAGGAACAAAACATGATTAATCAGGGAGTCATTTATGAATACATAATTGTTTTGAAAAGCAAAACAATGTTTACACCTTGAAGATGGAAGAAGCCAGAATTTTGCATTTTGCTTTACAAATTACAAGTGAGAAAAGGATGGGGCTTAAAAGGTTTCTGGGGAGGGGCGGGAGGGTTGGGGGAGAGGTAGGGGAAATGTTGGTAAATAGTTAAGTTTCAGGCTCTAAGTATGCTGTTTGATGTGTCATGAACTACAAGCATATCTATGTAGTAGGAACAATCAATGTCAGTTTGTGGTGGGAAGGGAGAGTAGAGGAGCAGGAGAGGGGGAGGGCGGGGGGGGGGGACGTATGATCTCTATTAATCTAAATTAAGGAAACCACCAAAATGCTGATTGTGAATTAAATACAATAACCAACAAAGAGTCAACATTACGGCTTTTGTAAATACATTTTCACTTTCTGAAGCATTGTTACAAGGAGCATCCAACATTGTTTCCATAGTAACAAAAATGTTTAAATATTAAAGCAATAGCAGTAAAATCAATCCTACAGCAACAAAGGCGGCTAGGAGAAAGTCTTGTAGAAGATCAAGAGGCTTCCAAAATGAATCAATGAGGGCTTCTCAGTACAGGTTTCATCCAGTTGGTGTGATACTTTACATAATAAAAAATAGTTTCCTTGGAATTTTCAAGGCAAGAGCATTCTATGACCTTGCATTTACACAGTATGAGTAATCTTAGAAGATAGCTTTAAATAACCTAAAAATATAATCACTTAACAAACAACAATTTACTTAATCTAAGATTAAGCTCTTTCTTTATGCCTCGTTTTGCTATATATAGCACTTGTTACAAGGAATTTTAATTTTAATAATGACAATAATGTTGAAATGTTACAAAATTTGTATGAATGGAAATTATATTCATTCATTTGACAGTCAGAATAAAACTGACTTTGTTTGAATTTATTAAAAATATAAAATTTGGACAATTGAGTATCGACACAACGTAACATTACGTCTTATGCCCGACCCTCCATGAAGGCATATTACAATATCATAGAAGCAACAACAACTGCTGAATCTGTTAAATTAAAACAATTAAAACACAGGAATAGCTCATGACAATATCTATTGCATGAGACCTTAAATGCCAAGCTGAATAATCCATTTAGCTGACATGGACGAAATGATCTCGATTTTCCCTGCTTCCCATCCTCCCTCTCTCAGATGATGTTTAAACGAGAGGCTGACGAGAAAAGAAGACGATGACTCATCAATCCAGTCCTTCAGTTTAATTATATCCTCTGTTATCAGCTGCGTGGTGCGTGCGGCTCCCCAGTTTATAACGAGAATGGTTCGGGCTTCCTTGCAAGTGTTCAGAGTATGTGAGTCACGGCAGGCATCTTCCAATCTCTCGACACAAACAGGGAGGGAAGACATTTTTGGGATAACAATTGTCATTAATATCCTAGGATAATTGTGTGTGTGGTCCTGACATCACCAGTGATGCATTATGGGTAAATTGAAATACTTTTGATGGGTCAGGTTTTAGGAGGATGATTCTTTGAAATTTAGGTTAATGAGATTTAAAGTCCCTTGAGTGAGATAGGATGTTCCTGTTGACATGCTTTATTAAGGGTCAATGGGAATTAACCTTTTTATAATGGATATATGTTTAGTTGTTATTTTCATATTTTGTGGTATAAAATTATTCCCATCATCAAATGGTATAAAATAAAGAACCTGTATGTTCAGATATTCAACCCTCCCCGGGTTGGGATGGGAGGGGGGAGCTGGGACCAAGACAGGAAATCCAAGCAGGTTGAGAAAAAAATATGCTAGATACTAGTCTGGAATGTAAACCATCAAACAGGGATCTAGCAAGGCACGGTCAGTATTTACTTCATTGTTTCAATTCTTCGGCAAACGGTTCAAACATTGGTGCTCATAGATGAAATTTGTTCGTCTCAAAATAGCAAAAGTGAACAAGATAAATTGCAAGATATAAACGACCGACATTTGGTAAAACATTTAAACGTGTAATGTGCAAAAGAACTGAGATTTCTATTTGCACCGATCCAAATTACAATTGGGAGGGGGGGGGGTGGATTTTGGGAAATTGAAGACAACCAGTGTTAATTGTTTAATCGTCAATGGAATTGGAACCGAAAACAATTTTAAATGATATCAAATGTTCCATTGTTTTTGTGGGCATTTAAATTAAGTCAGTTTTCATGGAAACACGGACATTGTTAAACACTAAATACTACAAGCTGTTTTCTTAAATGATTAAAAATTTGATTCAGACAAAGACAAATGGATTGTGAGCTATACATTTATTTCTATAAAATCTCTTTTTGCTATTTACATTTTTGTAAAGCTTTAAAATGACATAAAAAAATATGAAAAAGGAATGACAGAGTACTGCTCAAATGGATTTGTCTGCAAACTTTTGAGAGGAAACTTAACTTTTAAAACAATTTGTGATCAAAACCTGCGTGAGTGATCAGAGATTGGCTTCAAAGTTTTAGTACGTATCCATGGTAACACGATTTATACTTGATCAAAACTAACAAAACAGTTTTTGAACTTAATAGAGACTCATCCAGATGCAACTTTTGCAGACGGCCAGGCAAATTGGATGTTAGCGGATGCAACAAAGTAAAGCAAGTTATAAGTTTTGAACAAAAACAGGGTTTTAGTTAAGGTGTCAAACACCACAAAGAAAGACGGTGTTATGGTGTTGTAGTTCTGTTTCAGTTGAAGGAGATGCTCTGTACATACATATCTTTGAGCTTACACGTTGCACAACCTAAGGTGCCAAATTCACAGTGACATTTAATGCCAGGCTTACAATATGCTAGATCTAAGATGAGGCATTGACATTAACAGCTAGCTGTGGCAATAGCTGATTTGCAATAGGGCAAACAACCAATATAAGTTGGAAATATGCAACATTTGGGAGAAGAACCAAAAATAGAATGAACAAATTAATCCTTCACTATCAATAATTTAAACATTTATGTAAAAGCTTTTGTGTAACCAAGAACAAAAACTCAAAGATTGTAGCCTAGCAACAGAGCTGGCTACTAACATTTTGAACAGCTTCAGGCTGTGGTGTGGAGGGGGAAAAAATACAGTATCCTTTGAAACCAAACTCGTTCTTGAAGCAAGTCACTGCAGGTTCACTTTAGAAAATAAATACACAAAACTCGACCACAAATTGATGGTTTTTAGTACACATTTCCTGTCACAATTTGACTATTTCAGGTATCACTGACACACAATAAATAATGAAAATTTAGGAAACGTCAGGTTTCATTTTAATCGATGAAACCCAATCAAAGATATTAATTTTTAATTAATTAATTTATCTGGTGGTAATTAGTACAGATACTGACCACAGAATTTAGGAAGAAAGGAACACTGCCTAGAAGCAGTTCTAGGTTTAATACGTACAAAAATACCATCTCAAGTAAGATGGCGTATTCTTGTTAAATTTTTATCAAGGTATGAAACATTTTTTTTTGTACCAAACTAACAATTATAATGTTCTCCATAGCCAGTTTACAATTTTAAGGGAGGAGAAACAGAGTATCATTAAGGTAGTTGCACCTTACCTCCCACTTCCCCCTCCCAGTGCCCCCCTCTCCACCCCCACCTTGCTCCACCTCCAATAAAATATTAAAACTAAGAAGGAAAAAACACCCATCTCAAATAGACCAAAAATTCTACCAAATTAATTCTTCTAAAGGCAACTGAACAGCATACATAAACTTTTGGAAGCACAAGAAAAACTGTTTGGCATAGAGGGATAAGTGAAATTGTTGTTGGCATAAAGCAGATATATATATTTTAAATATGATACTACTTAATCATAAAAACACAACAGAAAAAACACCAACAATAACAACAACAACTTGCATATTAATGTAACTGAATACTTAAGAGGATGAAATAATTTAAATAATGAATATTCGTAACCTACTGTTATCAGGATGGATACTCACATATTGCACTTAAATACATGAAGAAGTTTCAATGAATACCTCTGACTTGCTGAATATTTCAAAATTACTAAAACCAAAGACAACAAATAAATCATGCTCATCTACTTTGAAGATTTTAACTTGAGATTAATGTAACCATCTAACCCAGTTCACCTCCTCCCCCCCCCCAACTCCCTCACCATCACCACCCTCACATTTAAGCTCCCCTGCCAGATCACAAAATGAGATGATTTCCTCAAAACATTTATGATTGTTTTCTTGAAATGCAATTTGATAAAAATGATCTTGAATTTTTCTCATAACAAATTGAGTAAGTTGTCCCTACTGACTGAGAATGTGTAATTATAAAGCTTTTCTTTCAAAAATATCAAGATACCAATGACGATCTCACAAGAATCTGTTTCCATGGCTACTTGAACCAAAACAAGAAACACTAACACAAAAAATTAATCTTATGGACAGTTTTTTTTTTAAACTTATATTATGACACAAGAAAAGGCACTTGTAAAACATATAGCACCAAATGTAAATTACCATGAAACCATTTTCTTAAACCAAAAACCATATTTTCAACCAAAGAAATTGATTTAAATTGCGCTTTCAGATCACTATGGAACACTTGAAGCACACATGTCAAAATAGTCTTCTGTATTGTTGGGGTCTTTTTTAAAACACAATTTGCTATGATCAGAGATGTTGGAAGCGTTTGCTGATGTTTGATCTGATGGTAGAATTGTGGTGCGATAATTCACAAAAGTGAAGTATAAAGAACTTGACCAAATGACCTCCTAAAGTCACATGGGCAGTGATCTGCAGCTTGTTCCATCAGACAACGTAACAATTAGTCTTTCTGACAACTTTCGGTAAAAACAGAAGGGAAACGAATGGGATGGTCAAACTAGTGCACGACTAACTTGATCGAACCGACATTTCTTAAAACAACCTTTAAACGTTTACAATTCAAAAACTTAGCATTCTTCTAGCAAAAAGGTTTTTTTTCCCTTCTGCACATAACGATGAGCAATGTTTGTTGGTACTTTTTTCCTTAAAACTGTGTAAATGTACCATTTGTGTTGCCAGAAAGACTCTTACCAAAGTCAGCTATTTATGGAAGGATGGACCATGTTAAATTAATGTAATATCATATTTTTGAATTTTTGAATTTTTTGGTCCTAAAATGTTATGTTCCCAAAGCTCTCCCCATTGGCTCCCTTCATGCTCCTTTTATCACCCAGATCAACAGAACACCAAAAGGACTAGAAATATTACACAGACCCCCTCAGAGCAACTCATTTGTGTGAGAAGAAGGGGGCAGGGGGGAGGGGGGAATGATGATAACTAATTTACCCATGAGGTAGCTAAAGGTATATTGTTCCAAAAACCCATGTCCCATTTTCATTGGTCACCTGAAAAACTTTGTGCATCATCGGTTGAAAACACAAGACAATATTCCTGATTGCATACTTTGTGTTTAAATCTGAGATCTAAAGACGATTTAGTTCGTCTATTTTAATAATAGTTTTGGAATAATTTGTTCCACCAACTATTGGTGTACTGTTCAAATTACAATCTCTACCTCCCCCTACCCCCCCCCCACCCCCAGCTCTCCCACCTAGCCCATATGAGGATAGCATGTGTTTTTTACTCTCTAATCCTAATTTTACATCGATCTGTCATGAAATATTTTTCTTCTTTTTTTGCTGGTTTTTGCCTATTTTCAACGACAGTTTCCAGTCAAAACAATAATAAAAATTGTAAGTAACAAAATCAGTAGAAATTGAATTATTAAAGTTGTATAAATTATTGCTAAATTAACTGAGATAAAGTGAGCAGTCAACAATAAAATGTAGAGAAAAAAGGAACAGAAATGTATGTAAATAAATATTAAGATTGTCTGAATACCGTTATTAATAATAATTACTGTAACTGAAAAGAAAACTGTATTTTGGTCTGAAGTAAAGAAAAATTCAAACAACTCCAACAGATTTATATATATATATATATATATATATATATGTATATATCGTTTGTAGCAAAATCACATCAAAACTGAAATCATATACGGATGAAAACTGAAAAACAGAAAAAAGTAACTCAATGAACATAAATTTTCTGAAAAATGTTAGTAAAAAAGATCTACAATTTTTGTCACCGACACCGACTTGTGAAATTAAGAACGAAACTATTCCTAATCTAATTTCTTATTTGGTTTCTGGTTACAAGTTTATACAGAATGTAGCTGCTTGAATTTATTTTTTTTGACATTTCACAAGCGACCATAGAGAGGCGTGCAACTCGTAAATTATACCCAAAGCATGATGGGATACCGGCACGAAATATATCGAGCTTGATTCCAAGGACGCTACGAGTAACTTGAGAGCATCGTAAAGTGGAAGCCTCAGCGACGGGTACTAGAAATAACACAAATTAATCAATGAAGTTGCCAAGGAAACAAGATGAGCGCCTCTGACTTTCATAAGATTGTGAATTATACTTCTAGCAGTATCAACAATGTGTTTTAGTAAACGTTGGATAAAAGCTCGATATATTTCTCAAAACTTTCTTCTCAGTTAACCAAGAGTACTTACCCCAATGTATTTTGACAAATCTACCAACAGTTCTTGAGAAAACACACCACACATTAAAAACGACTTTTTTTTGTCGAAATTTGTTAGCTTTGTCTTGCAGGTGGGAAGGTCATATAAATGCCCTTAATAGCATTTTTTCCACAACTTTTGACACACTACCTCTTCGATTGTGCTTTCAATATAGGTACAAATTTTCATCGGGGGGGGGGGTGGTAAGTGACTCTTTTGTCTCTCTAACCTTTCCGCACCCCTCTCTGGGCCGCATGTCACCTCATCTCTGTTTTCAGGACCAGATAACAACTCACGAGAAACAGAAACGAAATGATAATCAGCGAAAATTGATAAATATACCAGAACACCGCTGCAAGGAAGAGAATGGTCATGAACTTACTCTCGATGTGATCATCGTCCTCATCGCAGCTCAGGCTCCCCGGGGTGGTGTTTCCCGACAGGAGGGTCACCTCCTCGACTTGCTTCTGGAGGGCCAGCAGGCGACTTTCATAATCCTGAAGGAAAAATGGCAGAAAGGTGCTTTTGTATTGCGATACTTTAATGGGTAGGGTAGCTTTAAAAGAACATCAAAATATTTAAGCCGTTTCAGTCTACTCAAAATGTCGCATATTTTCCAATCCAATACTTGAAGAGTTTTAATATAAGATTATGTAAAAGACTGATACAGATGGAATGTAATTAGTATTTCCAATTTAATTTTATACTAGTTATACTAACTTTATATCATGTCAAAAGCATCCATCCGTCAAGAAAAACAACTTTAAATTTTAGGATAACAAAAATTCACAAGATAGCTCAGCATTTGTTTTGCCATATTTCTAGTTTACAGTGGTAATGGAATAATTTAATCTCATTAATAATCTCCTTCTCTCTCAGCTACACTGTTGAATTGTACCTTGTGGATAAATCCCACGGATAAAACCCATGTGGTTTTGCACATGGGTGTCTATTACTAAAAGAGACCAAAGTACAATTCACTCTTCCATACATTTATATATTCTCCATTCTGATGACACAAGAAAATTTAAACCAAGGAAAGTTTTAGACACTTAGATTTTGTTTATTTTCAGTGGTACTTTGTGCTACAAACTTTCTTATATTTAGTTATAGTTGCTTTAGAGTCCTTTTTTAAGGCCAAGGCAATTCTCACACCAACATTAAAACAGCTAACCTCTGGTCGCTGGTAACTTGTCACACCCAAGCATGCACAATTCAAACAGTTGCTCCTGGACATCACAGTGCGACCGACTATCCTGTGCATCCCTGTGGGTGACATCCCATAGGGTGCAACCGATATCCAGCACACTCAACCCTATTTAATACTAGGTTAAGCACTTGACAGGTCCCCATTTATACACCTGGACAAACACATAATGATTCAACCGGGACTCGAACCAGCAATCCTTTGATTTACTATAGCCGTATACCATGTGACCACGATGCTCTGATATGAAGATATGACATTTGTTTATCCGATGTCTAAATATAGACTGATGACTCACCTGTCTCTGTTGCTCCAGGAGCAGATCTGCCTCTTCTTTTTCTTTCCTGAACTGTGTTTCCAGGGCAAGCAACCTTTGAACAAGAAGACTCTTATAATGGATGAAATGTTACCATGACAACAGAACACAAAATATTTTGCTGGAGTTGACAAAGCATGATAAATGACTTGTAATCAATAAAAACTCTAAACACAGATCGTGGAAATTATTTTTTTAAACAACAGGCAATAAATGTCATCTAAAAGAATCTATGTATTTAAACCTAGTTAATTCAATTCATCCTGATAAACTTTTCGGACATTTTTGATACGCTGAAGCATCTGCTGTTATGCTATGCAATCGATCACACACTTTGAATTCAGGTATTTGCCCAACAGAGGTACTTACAAACACAAGCATCGGAATTATAAAGTACGCCATCTTTGGGAATTTAAAACAGAATTTACTAAAAAAACTAACCTTTGCTGCATCTCCTCTTTAATGTCAATCCCCTGTTTCTGGAGAAGTTCTGTCTGTGCGAACGACCAGTCCACCATCTCTGGTCCGTCCCCTGCAGGGGTGAGATGGGTGTTGGTGGGGGTCGAGTGAGGTGACTTCTCACGTTCCTGCCTCAGCTGCTCCGGGTTGTTAAACCGAAAGACGTGGTATTTACCTATGATGATTCTGTATCCTGAAAGGGGGGGGGGGGGGATTGAAAGAAACAGAGCATTATAAAGTTGGCAAAGGGAGAAGTTATGAAGTCTCCGCAAATTGGTTCTGAATGGCTGGTGAATGTTTAAAACCAGTTTTATGTCGTCGGGGGCTTGCAATGATTGGTGCAGAATCCAAAGCTCCAAGGGAGAAAAGAACACGAAAGGTGTGGGCGCTAGATATTTCAAGGATAGCACTTTTTGAGAAGAATGGCTATTGTATGGTTTGACAAGAAGTTAGTATGTATTGTATGTCGAAAAAAACATAAAGGTGCATTGAGAAGTGAGTGTAACAGCTTTGAGTTTCGTTCCTAAGTTTAATTAACAACTATAGAAGGAAGTATATGACCTTGGTCAGAAAAAGGCTTGATCAAGTCAAGAAGGTTTCATGTACATTTTGATACTGTATATGCATAATGATGATATTTGCATAAACTTGCATAAATTTGCATAAAGTGAAAATAGTATTTTATGTTCTGGATAAACAGGGTAATGATCAAAATCGATACTGCAATCCAGTAATATAAAGAAATTGCGTGAAGTTTTGTATCAAACGTTCGCGATGACTTTTACGAGGGAATATTAAAAATTTAATCGGTTTAAAAGAGCCTTACCAGTTTTCAGTGGGAATGGTTCTGCAATCTGTTTTCCATTAACAAAGCAGGTGCATCCTTCAAATGGAACGAGGGTTATCTCGCCGTTCTTGTTCTCAAACCTACAGTGTTCTTCTTTGATTTCTGGTCCACTTAACTGAATATCTTGGAGGACCTTCTCGTTAGCTAATCCCACCCTATAAGTAAAATGTACGATTATAAAGTTAGCTAATCCCACCCTATAAGTAAAATGTACGATTATAAAGTTAGCTAATCCCACCCTATAAGTAAAATGTACGATGATACATAATAGATATCGACCCCGTCGTTGAAAGAGGTCCTAGCTTAGTCTTCTGAAATTATTTATATAAATTCTCAGAGACGGAAGTTTTCCCGTTTGTATTCAGAAAAGAAGTAAAGTGTTTATTATGTAAACTAAAAATTTCTTTTCATTCAAGAATGACTTTGAAATGGTACATTGCAATGTTTACGAATCACTATGTAAAAACTTAAAAATACCTTTAATTTATTGAATTCCTAAATGCTGTCCTCTCGTTGAATTTTGAAAGATTCTATTGTTTCAACGATAGACACTTGTGAAGCATTCAGCAGTGGGAAATGAGTAACCAGAATTGAGATGTTTTATGACGTTCAAGAAATGCAGGCAAATAGCTAACATGTTAAACGCTAATGTCACGTTTCCTCCACTTCCATAATGTTGTTGGTAACATACTAATTATATGTACTGTAAACAATTTAACATTATTCTTTATATCTTGTACAAGTTAAATTACGTATGTATGAAGGGAAACTAAAACTTTACATTTCGATCGAAATTTTAAACTGGAATAGAAAAGTTGAGGTGGAACAATGTAACAGGTACAACCATACATAAATATAAATTTAAAAAATAATCAAGAATAATAAATAAGTATTGTCTAATTTAAAATAAAGTTATATCACCAGAAATATTAAACCATTGAAACTGATCCAATATTGCCAAAAGCACATCACATATTTAAAAAAAATATATAAACAAAATGTGAAAAAGGAAACAACAACACTCAGAGAAAAAAATTGATGTAAATTCCAAACATTATTCACATTCCATCCCATTCTAACTCTGCGAGGCTAAATCTGACGCACGTAGTTTATTTTTACCTCGTCGTTCCTTCTTTGATGTAGTACAGCAGACACTCGGACATAAATGGATCTTCATTCAAGTTGACAAGATGTGGGGCCTTCTTGGGGGAAAAGACGCCTACAGTTGTCCCGTCACGTATGGCCACGCCCATTTCAGCTAGCATTTCCTCCCTGTGGCGATAGAAACAATACTCGACATTGCTTCTGGTGAATAACACGACCATTAATGAGTCCAAAACCTGTCTTGAATTTGCCTTAGTAATATGTTGCAGATGTTCCATTATCAAACCTGCGGCTCTGTTCTTCAAAAACAAAAATTTCTAAAAAATTGCTAGACTATATGCTAAATTGACCACAATAATTTCATACTATCTTTCCAGTCTTTACTTGACTAATTTTAAATATGTATTTGTATGGCATTCACATTAAAGTTTAATAAAAAATTTTGCATTCACATTTTTTCATGGTAGCCTTCCTTACCTAAATAAATCTGTAAAAGGAAGTATGACTTAAGCCATTTTTATTTTTTTAAAACATTTTTTATCTAAAGGTAGGAACTTTTTTAAAAACCCGGATGCTATAAAGGGGTAGCATACTTAGGACAATGTTTTGTGCTCAACATTTCACACAATAGGGACTGCTGAAATAACAATTGCTATTGTTTAATATTCATTCAGCTTTTCTTTCTGAAACAATGGCTTATTGTTCTCACCTTTGTAGACGAATATCTTCAGTTTTCTTCAGCTTCTCTTCCCACGTTTCGTTGAGTTCTGCGATCAACTTTTCAGATTCCTGCGGGTGAAGTAGATGACAGTGATACAGTATCAGAGCTGTATGTATCATAACAAGGTGGTATTATGTGGCTCTGATATGTAATAAACAAAGGGTAGAAACAAACCTTTGTTCTGCCTGACTGTTATACCCAATTTTCACTTTCAAAGGCTGACTTCAAGTCCACATCTTCCCATAATAGCTAGCATGTTATATTTTTTAATGGCCAAGTTTCAAATTGACCAACAACAGCTCACAATGACATGAGCCAGTTTCTTTCTTTGACAACCAAGTATCTAACCCACAACTGACTGCAGGGATATTAAACTAGTCTCCACTTTTTAAGGTCAAGTTTCGAACCCACAGCATGCCCATAATGAAGTGATCAAGTTTCTATTTTTAAAGGCCAAGTTTCGAACGCAGAACTACCCACAATGACTTGATCAAGTTTACCATTTTTAAAGGCCAAGCTTCAAACCCACAATTACTTATAATGAAGTGATCAAGTTTCCAGTTTTAAATGCCAAATTTGAAACCTACAACTACCGTCAATAAATATGCTATATTTTTTTTTATATTTCTTTTAACTAGATCAGATATTTCTAGTAATAAGTGGAATGGAGTTTCACACAAATAGGAACTAAAATTATATGGTAAAGCACTGGCTTCAATATAATGTGTAATGTACAAAGTAACCTATTCTTCTCCTTCCCTGCCCCCCCCCCCACACTCCCACTGAAAAACAGTCTTGCCAAACACTGATTGATTCCTCTACAAACTTTGTACTTAACTACATAGCTATGAGCCACCACTCCACAAATCAGTCATTAATACACTTTGTGTTACATATATGATATCACTGCATGATACTGCTATAAACACAACTAATGAGAGCACTGCAGGCTGAAATGTCCTTCACGAAAAAAAGACGATATTGAAGTACAACGTCGCCAAAGTTAATGAACGGTAACCTTGATATAAAAATATAATCCATGTACTTTTGTTACGACGGTTTACAATGGAAGATGAAAGAATTATTGATGTCATCGCTGTAGGATTAGATAGTTAACCTTGAAACTGCCTCTGTCTAACAATTAGATATCTGTCGATGGGGAATATCGATAGGAATAAATTCAACAATTACTTTCATACTGGCTCGCCGTTTATAGAGAACTCTTTGTGAGTCAGATACGACATTGAAAGAATAAGCTCCCATTTTATCCTAATCGATTTATCTTACTTCTTTCGATCAATGTTTCAGTGATTGACGTTGCTTAGAAAGTGTTTTATATTGCAAAATTCTGCTAAAATTTATCATTTTTTGATATATACACTTTTGGCCATCACGCTGGCTAAATTAAAGAAAACCCTTTCAACGTTGATCTAGACAGATGGAAATTTATTATTAAGGTCTGATGAGACTGTTTCAGTTTTCTTGTGTATATTGGGTAGTATCTAAAGTCACAGAATGATCAATTAATATTTATACATTGATATATAGGTTAGTTCAGCTTCAAGTGCTTTTTCCCACACCAGAGTATTAAAGGAGGAGAGGTACCAATGCATCTGTTTACCCTCAAAATTCTTGGATAGGGATGTAAGATGTAAGGTAACTTTACCAGTAATCTATTTATTCCCAGTAACAAATGGATATTTCAACTCTTCCCATATTTTTTATTCAGTTCTAGCCTTCTTCCCAAAAAACTACTACCACCACAAACATTCATACCACCTTACAAATTTTACACCTTAATGTCCCTCATTTAGTAATTAACTAATAAATAACTGATTCCTTGCCTATGCTGTGCCCTTGAACCCCACTCAGGGGGCCTAATGATGTCAATATCTTTGCCGTTGCCTCATCAGAACACACAAAAATCCTGGGAAGCCTCGTTATGACTAATTACTCATGAAACAAACAGCCACTAGCCCTACATTCTGTGAACTTGAATGTAGTTGATGTCAGGGTGAACACGTAACCCTTTATAAACACTTTCCTTCGACTTGACGACGATGTCATGAACAAATCATAACAGCTTGAACTACATATTGAAGGAGACAGCCTTTGCGATTGGTCGATGAAAGAAAGAAAGAATGGGTAACCTTGTCATTTCTAATTATCGGGAGAGCAACGTAGCCGATGCTTCGCTAGAATTTGACCTCCTCTAACATGTAGCAGATGTCAAGAGCGCACTAATCGAAACAAATCCCACTCATTAAAGTCACAATTAATTCCCATACAAGCCACTCCACTGAGTCAAACAAATGACATACATCTCCTTGGAATTAATTGATTGAGAATTCACCGACCATGTCCAATGTTGCTACTAGGAGTTTAACTAGATTGCAGTCTGGAGAATGCAACCAATCCCTCCCCCCTCTACTGCCTCCCTCCCTCCCTCCCCCCTCTACTGCCTCCCTCCCTCCCTCCCTCCCTCCCTCCCTCCCTCCCTCCCTCCCTCCCTCCCTCCCTCCCTCCCTCCCTCCCTCCCTCCCTCCCTCCCTCCCTCCCTCCCTCCCTCCCTCCCTCCCTCCCTCCCTCCCTCCCTCCCTCCCTCCCTCCCTCCCTCCCTCCCTCCCTCCCTCCCTCCCTCCCTCCCTCCCTCCCTCCCTCCCTCCCTCCCTCCCTCCCTCCCTCCCTCCCTCCCTCCCTCCCTCCCTCCCTCCCTCCCTCCCTCCCTCCCTCCCTCCCTCCCTCCCTCCCTCCCTCCCTCCCTCCCTCCCTCCCTCCCTCCCTCCCTCCCTCCCTCCCTCCCTCCGTCCCTCCGTCCCTCCCTCCCTGAAAAGCCAATCATACCCAAACAGACCAAGAGTGGTGAATTTTGGTCCAGTTTGGCCATGTTGGAACAAATGTGTTGACAAATAATTACAACATTTTTCCTTTTTTAAGTTTGACTGTTTATCCTGTAACTTTATATCTTGTGGGTAAATAAACTCCTTGTTTTCTTTAGGGGGGGGGGGGTGGGGGAAGCTGGTTAACAGTATTCTCTAAACATACTGTCGATGTCATCAACATGGACCAAACTGAGGTACAGTAGAGCCCGGGGAGGCTTTCGTTAGTCGTGCAAGTGTTTCGATATGGACATCCGATTTTGAGAGCGGGACAACTTTTGATTAAAATATGGATAGGTGGTGTCTTTCATTCTGAAGAAATTGTTCCATATTTTAGTAAGATAATCAACATTATTACCAACTGAAAACACTTCTTAACTTTAAATTGATAAGTTGTTGTCATGGTAAGGGATATTTTTAGATATGAATTCTGACACTATATAACTCTTTGGGAGAAAAAGACTGTTATCAAACTACTTATCTACTGCAAAATGCCTGTTTAGGTCAATGCAGACATCAGAGGGCCTTACATTTCCATCCTAGCAGAATTTTCTTCTTCTTCTTCTTGTTTGTCACAAACTTTAAATCCCTTGTTTAGGCAAACTCTTTCCTTCCACATTTCCTTGGAGATAAAGTTCTCTACTAAAAAATTTATTCTAGTTTTCATCATTGATCCTATATCACCAAGCTTCCACAGGATTTTACTTTTGCATAATTTCACATTAGAATTTGAAAATAAAATATTAATCAGTTTTAACTCTTCCACCTTCACAGTTTTGAAAAACCGCTAAGGGCAAAGTACCACCAATGTTTCTTGGGGCAATTTTCGGCTAAAAATTGCTCTGACCTTTCAATTGTAATAGCCATGACCTTCACGTTCAATCATTTTTAACATTTACACTCATCAACATTTCATGAATATAATTTTTTGTGTCTTGACAATTTTAATCTGCTTTCAGGTGAATATCTCAGACAGGATATGGATCGAGTGTCCTTCACTCTCAAGCAGAATAAACAATTCATCTGCTGTCAACAGGTGACAAAACTGACAAGAAACAAATGGCAGAAAAAACTGAAGATCTTTAGTTTTCCATCAACAATTAACTCTTGTTTTAAAGTCGCAGAAATTGGGAGAGAAAAACTGCTCACATTCTTTCTCAAAAGAAGTATTGACAAGTACAAGATTAGCAAGCCCTCTTTAATTTTCAGACAATGTTGACAACTAGTGGTAGATGAAGTAGGGGGCCTAACATTTCCATCCTGACAGAACCTTCTTCTTGTTTGTCACAAACTTTAAATCTTTGTTTAAGCAAACTCTTTTCCTTGGAGATAAAGTTCTCTACTTCAAAAATATATTTTATTTTTCATTAGTCTTTCTAGATCATCGTCGTCGATTCTTGTATACTGTTAATGGATGACAACCGACCGTACGACAAAACCTCAAGAATAAGTCATAACGGAGTATATCTATGGACAGCTGTCTGCTCCCGAAATAGTCAGTGTGCACAATGGTTTCTATGGAAACCTGATTGAGCAATACCATGAGACATCTTTCCACCACTGCTTACCTTCAACCTATCGAGGGCGCTCTCTTTAGACGGCGATGTTATTCTCTGAGCGATGGTACTCGTCAGACTAGCGTTACTGATGTCAATCCCTTCCTGTTTCAGGATCTCTCTAAGCCTCATGACTTCTTCCTTCAGTTCTCTTATAAGCTTGGCGTTCGGATCCTCGTTGACGATAGCCTTACACACGATGCTCTTGGCTCGGTCTGCATATCTACGGTATAATATATATCAAAGATAATTTATCAACAAGGATTCCCCGACAGCATAAAAAATCAAACTGTTTCTAGCAGTTGTCGTCAAAGTTGCTCTCTTTCTATGCAAATCCTATGATTCACATGCCATGATATGTTGCAAAACCCAAAAAAAAGAGATTTTTTCAGAATATTTTGCATAAATTTCAGAATCTACCTTAATATGGCCAGTGTGAGGTGAATGACATCATCTTACAGGGGAACAGAGGAAGAATACATACTTTTGTCTATATTAAAATGTAAATTATTCATGCGAACAAGGATCTCTGACAATATATTTATGGGCCCTGGATCTCAGAGTATTGGACGATACTTTTCACACATATTCCCAATTGCATGAAACATTGATTAAATTACAGCTTCAACATGATCTTTGGAGATGATGTGCTTCATGTATCAAAAGAATCAAATTTTGATGAAAATCATACATTAATATTCCAGTATTGGTACAAAATTTTTGCTGTTATATCATATCAAACTGTGTCAAAATAATTCATTAAATATTAAATTGATAAAAAATATTATGGAAAAATGGAAAATCATGGTTCAATGGAATTAATTAAGTGGAGGTGATAACATAATGAGCTAGTATTTAAATATAAATTAGAGTACAAAACTTTGTTTGGAAACATTTCCAAGCCAAAAAGCAGCCTAATGCATACAAAGTATAAAAAATTCTTTGAATCTGACTGACAAAAAAGTGTCTATGAAAGGATTAAAAACTATCCGTTTCTAACCTCAAAGTACTAAGAGTTTCATCATAATTTATGTCCGCTGGACTGAGGGCAGCAACCATGGCTGTCTTGGAGTTTCCTCCTAGGTTCTCCCTTAGCAACCACGTCAGCACAGAGTCACGGTACGGAATGAAATCGTTCTTCTTTTTTCGTTTGTTGCTCGACTGAAAGGTGGATGCATGCAATCCATTGAGATCAACGGTTAATAAATCAATTAGAGAAACATCTTAAGCAGCTTTGATAAGAAAAATAAATCCTAAAACATTTTTGTATAAAAAGATGATAAACACTACACAATTGAAACTTCAATCAACGATTTAGCAGGCACTCAAAATTCAGGCTATCTACTGACCAAATGTCCGTGCATTCACTATTTGCCAGAAGCAGAAGAAAAAAGGCCCTGGCATTTTATTTGTAGTATAGATTATTAAACCAGAAATTCATGATAAGTTAATTAACCACCATCAGTCAAAGATTTGGAATAACTTCATTACCTGACATAAGCCCAGCATTACTGCTTATCAACAGAAAGTATACTATTGTGGTGCTCCCATATTCCCCTGCACAGTAATCCAATGTGTGTGTACAGTGGTGTAATTCAGCAAAATGCCAGTAAGAATTTGAATTTAGCAAGTAGATTTTTCCTAACTACTTGCATTTTTTAGAATTTTTGGGCAATAATATTGAAATTCTAGCCCTGATGAGGTGAACATCTCCTGTACTTTCAAGGTTTGTCCGATCAGTTCTGACATCTCAATTTTTTTTGTGTTTTTTGTTGCTTTAATGTGTATATTAATACAATGAAAGCTTGTATGCAATTTTTGGAGCAAAACATTTTTCATAACTGTACATCTCTTAATATTCTTGACTTAAAATAAAGAAGACCATATTACGGAAACTTTCAAAGCTGTGTAAACTAAACCCTACACTTATAGAATGAATTTATTTATTTGTTTTCAAGGAATGGTTTTTTCCTGGAACCTTAACCGTAATTGCTCTGCCAGTCCAAAATTATCAACATGCCTACCAGTACGCAGCTAATTTAAACATCACATCAAGCTTCACAACATCTGGGATAAATATTCTATATCTGTTTTCCAAGAAATGATATAATGATATTTAACAGCCCAGTTTCCTGTTTAATGATAGATTGATTGGCAGAAAAATGAGGACAATATTAATTAATAAGACAGTATGAGAAAAAACAGGTTCACATTACAGCTGAAGATCTCATCAAATCATCATTAAATCTACCGAAATTGAAAGAAAATCCCCAAAGAGTTAGGACCAATGGTAGTCAGTCTCTTATATAAACAATGGTAAAATGCGGGCGAGGAAGACGAATGCCACTTAACGCGGCACAAGCCGAGGTTTTGCAATATTGCGTGACGAGATGAGAGTCATCGATTAAATGGCTACGAACCGTTTCAGAGGATTCACGCTTTTGGCATGAAATGTATAATACAAAATAAACATACACTGACTCAGAAATATGATTCAACTTTACCTAAAAGAGCTAACTACATTAATTTCTTTGCTTATTCAAGATTAAAAAAAATTTTTTTTTTTTAGTTTTCGGCCACGACGTTTTATAAAAATGTCTTGAATTCTTGCATCTACAGGATTAACTGCTACAACAACATTGAGATAGCGATCAAAAGACATTCACATCAAAATTAGACGAATGAGGTGTCCAACACCGAGCAGCAGACAACATCTACATAGCAACACTATTAGAGGTATTTAGCAAACACGAGCTGCAAAAGAACACACATGGAACTGCTCGTCACTTGGATGTCACCATGGCAACAGAAATGTCTTCCCATCTCTGAGCAAACAGAATTGAAATTATAGTTAAGAGCTCTCTGTTAGCACTGGCATAAATGTCACGGAAACCCTGGGGAGAACCATCCGGCCGTCCTGTATTAATGATTGCTTGTAGGTCAACTGGCAATGATGCCAACACGGGCGAGGGGAAAATTACAACTTCCGTAAGAGGAGAGTGATGACAAAAACAGAAACGAATGACGGGTGAAAGGATCGGGCGAAGGAGGAAGAGAAGAATGGCAAAATCAATAGATGACCGATTTTCCATGGACGTGCACAAACGATCGGCGGCCATCTTGTTCGATGTTTATCACATTATAACCGGTTAATCTGTGGTACCGTTTTCGCAATTACAATGACTATTGTAGCATTGCAGATGATGTGTTTTGATGTTTGGGAGACTCGAGTGTATAGTCAATGTAGAAGATTTGCTATGCTAGGCTACATATGAAACAAAGAAATTTTTGCAATGTAGGGGTTGGTAATAGAAACCAACCAGTTGGGACAATTTGCTAATGTTAGTAATAGTAACCACCAGTGTAAGCGCTAAGATGTTAAAAAAGGTGGGGAATTCTTACAATTAGTTATTTGGATCTGTCTTATCACATATGCATTTTGTTCAGTCTGCACGAGAGCCCTAATTCTTCTTATAACGTGAGAGTTTACAACTATCACATCTGCACCTGTTCGTTCTCAAGTTTTCAAATTATCACGCCAGATGTCAGTTTAAAATAGAAACATGTCGGCTCTTATTACCGAATATCTGTCAAGTCACAACGACGGATATATTTCAGAAGGAAATGTAATTGTGGAAAAGAAAATTAGAGATATGCTCATAACCAAAATATCCTATTCTGATATATATATATATATATATATATATATATATATATATATATTCTTACTCAAGTAATTGAAGGATAAAAATAATTTGCAAGAAAAATACACATCCGTGACTGTTTCACGACCGAGCATGACCGGAATAGATACTTGTGAGAAAAAATGGTAAGATTGAGACTTTTTACTGCAGATATCTAGATTTACATATAATTTTCAGAGAAAAATTTTTTGTTGTTGAATTTTCATCACTAGTATCCTAGCATAATTCAACTTATCTGGAAACTATCCTTTCATGAAAAAATTCAGCAGTGATCACCCCTGAATACCCCTGGAATTTTGGAGAAAAAGTGTGGAAGCCTCAAAACACAGGTTTACACAGGATTCTGTGGCAACCTCTGGCAAGAAATCCAATGAGTGAAACTGTGTGTACTAGCAAGGTTAATTGTGACGTGGAACTTTCCAAGTTGTCTGTTTACTGCATTATTCATGGCTTGGATTGTCTCACAAACATCTGTCAAATCCACACCACACAATTTTAGTTGCCTAATAGGCACACATAAACACATGTGATTTTATCTGTGAAATTGTTTCCAAAAACATAGGTGAACCACAGACGTTTATGTGTGTTTTCTTTTGTGTTTTAACCTGTGTTCACAAGGGGCAGTTGCCATGGGTACTTGTTTTGTGAGGGTAGACATGAGTTGAAGACACACACTATTCATATTGAATATTTTCAAAGGATGTATCTTAAAAATATGTTTATTACATTAATGTTAAGTTCTACTGTCTTGTAGGCAAAAACATGATGTTAGTGAACGTTGTAATATTATAAGTGGATAGCACTTAGTTTGTACACTGCAAGGTTATAATGATATACTGTATAAGAATGGTGTCATTTATATATATCTAGCATCAAATTCAGACATGCTTTTGGGATGACTGTCATGTATAAGAATTTATATTGAAATGTAACCTATGGCAACCACGATCACTTCCTAATTTGTCAAATGCAATTTATTTCTTCCAAAAAAGTTTTACTTGTTAAAATTGCCTTCAGAGATAGCAAGGCTTCGATCATGAATGTAGCATGGATATTTATCAAAGTTTAAGACCAAGTTATCGAGGTTGCGAAAGTAGTAAATGATGGTTCACAACTTTCTTAGTGCCGTTTGACCTTTCACTACAATTCTGGCAAAGTACAGAGATTTCAAACTAAATAACCACATTAAGCATGCCAATGCTACTCAATGCAAAGAGGAAAACCAATTTCAAAATTCGAGACAAATCTACATAGTAAGCACAATAATGGCAGCCATGTTGTAGAACAGAAACGACAATATCACAAAGCAAGGAAAGCATAGGGGCATCTGAAGATAGCAGATAACATCTATGGTTAGGCTGAACGTAAATTAATCCAGGATTAAAAACGACTGCTCTGTTTTCTGACCATTCTATGGTGAAACTTTGATGAAATCATTCAATAATCAATGCAACAAAAAGCAGACAGAAATATATTAATATACATGGCATAACTATGTGGCATTTCTAGAGACAAATAAATCTTTTATTTCACAATTAATATGACCAAACCTGGATCAGCTGGTCATTCAAGGTTACAAGTTGTGACAGTTCTAGCTTACTGCTGATCTACAACGCCACAGACTTTCTCGGTTCAGAGTCACCAATTGTCAAAGCTATAAATATACAGCTTTTCTTTTGTTCTTCTCACAAAAGTGTGAAGCATTCTGGGAACCCTCAAGAGCTCCCCTTCCACGTTGCTACCCAGCCATGTTCTTCTCAGCATTCTATTAATTTTACAATCAATTTGGTAACTATCAACTGTAGGGCTCATTGTTGCTACACAAGGGCAGTGCCATGGCCCTTGAAATTTACACAAAACAAAATATTACAAAGTTTTGTGAAATCTTCAACATATTTCAACCTTTTCATCCTTAACATCTCAATTCACATAAAAAACAATCAAAAAAGGAGAAGAAAGCTGTAAAACAAAAACACATTCATGCAGCTTTGCAGGTGAACATTGTTCAGCAGAAAACAAACAACTATTTTTTTTTCTCATTATTCTACAGGCTACAACAAGACTGCACTTTCACTGCATTACTTCACTGTCGCCATGGGAACAGTTTTTTGAGTGGCCAATGGGAAAACTACATACTGTATATATTATGTTTTTAATGGAGATATGGTTAAAGGGACTATAAGAGTGAAACAACCATGATCGTCTAGTTTACATATCGATTCGATGGAAGCTTGCATTGCTCAGAAATTGGTAATATTAGTGATGGTTATGTTAGCAATATATAGTCCCTTTAAAAAGCATCAAAACATCAAAAGTTGTCAGAGTTGGGTGGTGGGTGGTGGGTATATCTTACCGATGGCAACTGAGCCTTAAGAGAATAACCGGCACAGAATGATTGGAAAATTAAAAAAGAAACGTGCAAAGAGTTTGAAAGATTCTCGCAAAAAGAGAACATGCCGTCGTTAATATATTTTGAATAATGCAAATTAGGGTTTACACGAGTGATAAGATATATATCACTTTTGCATACTCCGTGAACAAAAGTATTAATACGACAGGTTATATATCATAGCATATGTAGTGCAGAGAATTACTTAAGACATTCATTACCTTACAGAGTACGCTTGACGTAATGTCTTCGTAGAAAATCTAATTGATGCCATTTGTCGAATTATTTTTGATTTGTTGCTATGAATTATTAATTTGTTTGAACACCTTATTAATTCGTTCTGAGCAATTCATAATTCTAACAAATAAATACTTGGTAGTGACGAAATGATAATTAATACAAAGGAATAAATGATTCCTAGTATCCTACAGACAAATGGTACTAATGAGCTTTCATAAATTCGTTCTAAATAGCCTTGAAAATGAAACAGGAAGCAGATGAATTTTTAAGAGTTTCGTAAATTAAGTAGATGATGTAGCAATGAGGTTTTTTTCAATCAAAAAATTTGTGCTGAATTCCATTGGACACCTTCAGCAAATCTTGTATTTTAGTTTAATAATTGCCAACGATATTTGATGATCAAGAAACTAGTCACATTACATTCTAAGGCAAAAAGCAAGAGAAAGACAAACAATTTTTAAATCTTTCTATTTTTTATATTTTTCAAAGAAGTAAATACTACCACTGTATCTGGGTGAAAAAAATTCTAAAACTAGAAGGGAAGCAGTAATAACTTGCTAAAAAAGTCTAGTAGACCATACATGTACCCTCCTAGATTGAATAACTCTGCAATGTTTGTGCGGACACTATGCAACACTATTATATCATAATGCTGAAAAATTGGAACCAAATACAAACTGTTGCAATAATTCATCTCCCATATCACTGTCCATATTGCTACAACCCTAATCTGCTTCTACTGAGGTACCTTCTTAGGCTAGATATCACCAAACTACTTTCCCTTAGTTCAACTATTCTACATGCAACATCTATGATTCCTCATAAGACAGTTTTTTTTTTTTTTTTCCATTGTTATTTGGTTTTAACCAGAAAATGTATGGATTGCTCCCCCACCACCACCCCCCCCCCCTCCCCTCCAAAACAAAAAAATATTGGTTTATAATTTACAGCAATGCTGAGCATTGAATAAACATTCACGCTTCTTACCATTTCTGCCAGAGCTGAGATGACTTTCCCGAGTGTTGTCAGGGACTTGTTTATATTAGCACCTTCCTAAAGTCCCCCAAGAAAGAAAGAGAAAATAAAATAAGAAAAAAAGAATAACATTAATAATGTTTGTACAGTGTTGCTACGACAGGATGAATCATGCCTCGTGGTACGAGCGGAAAACAAATAGCAGGCAAAACTAGCACTTATACTTGTATGGCAAAAATGTCATTCAAAAAGAAGTTAATTATGATAATTATTGATAGAGGGAGAAAAAATGGGGGGAGGGGGGGTGAGAGGGGACAAATTTCTCATGTCTGCTCCTAAAGAACATATTATCACGCACATTTCAAATTGAAAGCTGCTGCAAAGAAAAACCCAAAATACAATCAGACGGATAAAGTTTGAATGTAAATTACTAAATATTCATTCAGTTCTGTCCGGGGAAAATAACATATTCTTTTGACACTGGTTACTGTATTAATGTTTACTTTTCAGTAAATTTGGAGGAGCAAATACGACAATAATTTGGCATATTGAGGATGAAATTTGAGATTGCAGTTGGTCAAGATGGAAATATGTATAATGCTAACAGTTTTTACGTTGTAAAATTTTGCTAAAAGGAGAGGTGCTGAAACATGTTCTTTGTCACTGTTATGGTGAAAACTTGTGTGATCACAAAGAATATGTGTAGGATGAATAAAAATTAGAAATGCATACAGTCAAAGGCCTTCAACAGGAAAGAAGGGGTGAGGAGGGTGAGGGGGGGGGGGGATGTTGAATGGATGGGAAGAAAATCTCTTGCAGTGGCAGGTCAATATATGTCTAATATCCAAAGTAATATGGAGGCTATATATCACTCCTGCCCCCTCCCTTACCCACCCTACCGCCCCTTTGGTTCCTCCCCAACGTCCCTCCCCCTCTTTGAAACATCACCAGTGTCCATGACAACTGAAACAGGGGGCAGCACAATATAAAATGATGGTGCTGTCCATACAACATGTCTAGATGCACAAAGGTAAGTGGACAGCTATAGTGCCAATAATCTAGCCATTTTAGTATTACAATCCCAGGAGTCAATAGGGCGTTCCTATGGCTATTCTACTATATGACCATGATTTATTTTCATGTTTAATCCCATATTGAACTCGACTGAGACTGTGAAATTCAAGCCCGAGTTATATGCACCCCCCTCCCCCCCTCGTACAATCAATTACGACTGGCAATGTAGCAAACGTTGATTCCTTCGATATACCCAGGGGCCAGGGAATAAATTCAAGAGATAAATTGCCGGCTGTACCGTACGTCAGACTCTCTACGATAGATCCGCAACGAATAAGGGAGAGGAACTTGTTCCTAATTCATAGACGTTCACCGATCGTCAGCCATTGTATCGAGCAGTAAATTTTATGCCATTTTGAATGAACCGCAATCTTTTGAATTATATCGCCCTGGATGTATATATATTTATGGTCTGTATACATACGACTCGGCTACTAAATCACGGCGCAGACGACTACGGAATGAGTTTTCATCTATTTCAAAAGGGACAACGTTTGAAAAATTTCCAGCCTTTGGTGATTTACGATAGTATCCATGGAAACAAACATGGACTGAAAACTTATTACTCATGATTGGAGAGGGAGGGGGGGGGGCGATGTAAATTCCTCATCTTTTGGGTATTGAACCAGAAAAATAAAAGCAATATATTTGAGGAAATTCAATGCATACATGAAGAACATATGTTCCTTTTTTTGTCTAAAATCTTAGAACTGTAAATGTTCAGGAGAATGTGATCATACATTTCAAATCTCCTAGTGGAATTTTCTTTGTCGTTTCTTTATCAGTTATATTACAAACAAAACCATGAATAGGCACTACTGTTTTCTATGTATGGACAAGTTGCTGACACCTGCACATAGAGACACTATAGAAAATTTTACTATGCAAGCTGGTGACAAATGAGCATTGTCTTGTCCAAATCATATAAAAAGTTTTTTCCCCCTTGCAATTTTATGTAATTTATACAGATGTGTTTCTTTTCTTCTTTTAAAAATTTTTTGGTATTTCTGTTGTCAAAATGATACTTATTCAAGTAAATACATCAGCAAACACATGAAATTCGACTGACCTTTAACCTTACACCTTTAGCCCCTGTAGAGTCAGCTCTTTCACTTCCTGCCAGGTCAACCAAACTGATTTTGCTGACTTTCTCTGTGGAGAGTTTGGACAATTCGTCGTACTTCTTTTGGGTGAAAACGATGGTGAACACAGCGTGTGACCTACTACTGGTAGCGTTCATGTTTGTAGAGGCCACAGTCCTGGAGAGAGAAGAAAAAAAGAGGAAAGGGTTGATTAAATTGCCCAGGATTTCTTTTGTTTCTATGTATTTCTTTTGTTCTGGGCTTACTAGGTAAGTTTTTAAGTAAGAGCACATAATCTCCAACCCAGTAAACAACTATTAATGATAAAACCAAATAGACCTGTTAAAACCTGATATGACATACTGTAGTTCCTATGTTGTATGGGCAATGGTTGGAAAAGTAGAATCTCTTAGGTCAATAGCACATTGTGCAAAAGTTCTTTTTATTGTATTGTTAAAATTAGACAGAACATAATAGACTTATTAAACAGTCACATGTCCTGACACTAGGATGGTGGCTTTCAATAAAGCAATATTTTTTTTCTCTCAGTCATTTAGTCCAAAGCCCAATCGAGTTCAATCAAGGCCCACTTTAATTAGTTTCAAGCTAAACCCAAGTAGTTCAATCGAAGCTAACATATTTCAATTGAAGCTACTCCAATTTTCAAACTGTACATTTAGTTTTACTCTTGACCCGCACCTCATATTCTCCCTTTTCTCCCCTACCTTCTCACCCCACCCCAACCCCTCCCTTAAGATGAAGAGGAGGAGAAGGCAAAGAAGAAGTTTAAGAAAAATGAGCTGGAGGAAAGGAGAAGAGGAGGTAAAGTATAAGTTAAAGTAGGCAGAAGGCAAAGACGAAGAGGATTGAGAATGAGGAGGAGAGAGGAGAGGTAAGAGGCGAGGAAAGAGGATAACGCAAAGGGAAGGAGTAGAGGAAAAGAAGGAGGGAGGAAATATTTGAAGAGGAGGGAAATGAGGAACTGAGGAGTGAGAGTAGGAGGGAGGACTGACCTGGCTTTGTTTCCTTCATCCATCAAATCTGATATGTCATTGTAGGAGGTGACTGCGAGCTTGGATAAATCTTCCACATACGGGCCGAGAAGCGGATGCTCTCGGACTCGGAGATTCTTCTGGTTCTTGGGATTGAGAAGGTCCCGGACCCGCTCACAGTATATCTCCATGTAACTGACTTCCACGGAGAACTGGAGGTTGCCGTCGTTGTTCTTGTCGATGCGGTCAAAGAGTTCCTCGCACATCTAACAGAGGAAATATTAGCAAAGTACTTTGAGCAAAAACGAGAAACGGCAAGAAGTATTGTCTTGCGGAAAAAGAAAGAAAAAAAATACAAGAGTAGGGAATGTTACTTCGGGAAAGCTAATTATTTTAATCTTACCATATTATGGATAGTATCACACACTAATACAATTTGTGGTTGTTTTTTTTTTGGTATTTTTTTTGTTTTAACAATTAACTTGCTAAGTTTACAGGATTATGCATTTTGGCTATGGTGTAGAGTTTTTGAAGTACCTGCAATTTTCATCAAGTGGCAAAAATTGTGAAATTCTAGGCCTGATTTATAACAATGCAAATGCTGCAAAAATCAACCACATCCATGTATTGGCTCTGACTAATTTTGTTCATACTATTAAAGGAGGTTGCAGTGGCATGAAAAGTTAATGCGAACTTAAAGTTGAGCATACACTATGCTCTAAAGTTTCTCATCATAAGGCCATGCTGTTTTTGCATTACAAAGTAATTTGTGTTCATGTAACTATGGATAATGAGATTGATGGGAAAGTCATTCTTTGGCTTCATCAGTCATCGAAAAAAAAAAGCAGCAGAAAAACAACAACCCTGACAGAATGAGAGAAGGATTAATCAATAACTATAAAGGTTACTGCACTGTTGCGTAAACTTTGACGTGAAATGTCAGCCTATATAATATCCGTAACTTCCGTACCTGCGACCAATCAATTTCCATAATTATACGAATCTTGGAATCAAGGTGAAGCTTGTAATAAGCAGGTTTTTTCTATGAAGAAGATGTTTGCATTCGATAAAATATTTCCGCCCACACACACGCAGCAAGTATTATGTATCATGTTTGTTTCTGTTAATGGTGTTTGTTATATATTGACCGTGTCCTTTGCGTTTTTGTATACCCTTGAGAGCGTTTGCAAAATCTACACCTAAAATTGCGGCTTAAGAACGTCAAACTCGTTAATTAGTGAGTCATCTCGAAGAAAGCCTTGAAACTTGAGATGTGAAAAAAGAATTAAAAAAAAAAAAATCCCCAGTGTGAAGCCATAGCTAATGAACCGTGAAGGAAACTTTTAATCAAAATTTGAGCGGTGAAAGGATTCACGCTGTATTTAGTGTTGATTTGAAACTGTGTGTTGATAGATGGCAAATCCAGGATTTTACTAAGGAGGGGGAGGGAGGCCTGTGGCCCTGGGGTGTATGAAGCTGACCGTGATGTAGGGGGACTGAAATGTTGAAATTTTAAATGTCAAATGGTGCATTCTGGGGCACATGTATACTACAGAGCTGGTCTATAATTAGGTATTAATCACAAGGTTGTGCTATAAAGTAATTTTGAATTGTTTCTTATGTGAGGTGAAAAGGGGAATGGGTGTACACCTTCCACACACCCCACATGTGGGCAATACCCAGACCAATCTTCTGTGTCCCACGAACAGGTTGGCAAACCATATTAATGCGAGCAATGGAACTGTAAGAGCATACTATAAGAATTATGTCAACATTTTATGATACCAATGGGATATGATGGATTTGGCTTTCTGTAGGTATGATTGATTGATTGATTGCTTGATTGATTAGGATGAAATACTACTTCCAAAAGATGTTACGGATACATCCTTTTAATCTCATCTATGATGTCATGCAAGCCTGCGGCATATCAAAGAGGGTCACCCTTCTCATCCTACAGATTGGGTACAAAATTTCACTTGAGGCAAAACAAAATCAATAAAGCCTTACAGGACTAATAATAAATTGGACTAATCATACCATCATTATACTGTGATGATTCAAATTAAGTTCTGTTTAATAGTTTGTCATCTATATTGGATACCATTCAGAGGGTTTTTGACTACAGAGAATGTTGATATTGTGGTAACTATGTGTCTCTTTATAATATAGACCTGTAGATTGGGTGCAAAAATATCACTTGTGGCCCCACAAAATCTATAAAATAAAACCCATGGTTTACACTTTAATCAGCCTAACTAATAACTGGACTTAAATTAACTTTCTTCCATCTGTCATCTATATCGGATACCATTCAGAAGGGCTTTTGACTACAGAAAATGTTGATATTATGGTTGTCTTTGTATAATATTATGACATATGGAAAATGAATCAAACTCTGATTACACCTCTCTAAGCTTTAGATGAATTATAACAGTGTCACTTTAAACCTCGCTACAAAAAAACTCTAAACCTACATTTGGGGCCGGGTTACCATCGATGATGTATTTCCCACATGCATTCACTGTATCGATCGACCCTAAGGGTTTGAAGGACATAAAGCTTGGGCTAATGGAAAACTTGCTCTGTATAAAATCCGATACTTTGCAGTATATTAATGCATGGGCACTGTGAGAGGACAGACGTGCATATCGAGATGCTTGCATCCTGTCCTGTGGTTAATGAAAGTAAAGCTGGATTTGATGTCAGAGCAAATATGAATGAGTCACGCCAAAAATTGTGGACACAATCTGAAGGAAGAAGCATCGTAAAATGGCTGAAAGCTGGGACGGAGAAGTGACCGTCTAGGTGAGGAGATGGAGAGGTTTTTAGATTTCAGAAAAATACTACTTTTATAGTACAGATGGAAGTGTAAATGGTCCATAATTTTGCTAAAATAGAAAATAATCCAGATTCTGTCCAGATATCTGGAAAAGTACACAGGTCGGATGAGAAGTGTGCAGGAGGTCATAGCCCTGGGGTTTGGGGTTAATTTGAAGGCCCAGGCCAAATATGGGATAAAGATTAATGTATCCTCATTGTCATAATAAACTTCAGGCAAAATGAAGATGTAAAAAAGGGAGCATGGTGATAAATGATTGTGTCTGGCTCCAGACATGGTTCTTGTCACATGGTGACAAAAGAATATACTATACAACTGCCTTTCTTCCCTTCTTGTCTGGTCAAAATATGTTTGTCAAAATTTGCTTGTCCATCATATTGGTCAAGATATAAATGACTGCCATGCAAATTACCTGAGGGATAATGCCCTGTTGTGTCCCTTCCTGTTTTCCCATCATGGTATATGACTTTCCTGAACCGGTTTGACCGTATGCAAATATACATACATTATATCTGTAAAGCAAAAAAAATTATATGAAGTATTCGAAGCCTGGGTCAAAACATTTCAACAATTTTGTGAGCTGCTTAGAGGACCCAATCATGGACACTGTTTTGCTTTCACAACATAACCTTAGCAACATCAAAGAACTACTAAACTGACTGTAGCTGTAAACATCTCAAAACTTTCTAATTAACAGAAATGAAAATTCGCACAGATACAAAAAAAATAAAAGTCCATGTTAGAAATGACACTTCGGGTGGTGAAGTGAGGTGTTTTCAGTGACCAGAAATGATTGGTCCCTACAAGAGGGGAAGGGGGGGTTAGTGTTCACTCTAGACACTGTAGAGTGAGTTTGCTAAGAGAGAAAGTGCAAGTGAGAAAGTGAAATACATATATGCATACATGTACACTGTTTTTCCAAGATAACTGGATAGAACTAGCTGCCTGATGATGCACATGATCCAGTCTATGCCTCCCACCCCCCCCCCCCCCTTGGACTATGTCAATAGTAAACTTCCTCAGATATGCAACACAAGAACTCCATGGGCATACATAAAGACTTTTACCGCCTCAAATGACATGTTTACATAACATTCCAAATTTGTCAAGGACAGATTGTGTTGAATATCATCATGGATTGCTCTGCTGTTGATAATACGTTAAGGGAACATGGTTCGATTGAGTAAGTAGAATTTATAAAACAATGGATTATAATTAACAATTAGACCTGCACTGAGGTGCTGAGTCATCGTCAATTTAGCCTTAAAAAGGAGATTTAACAAATATGTAAAGCAGCATTTTGCGTTTGGTCGCCGTTTTCTACTTTTTTGACATGTCCATTGAGTTTTTTACATATATCAATCACAAAACAGCAAACTAAGATATCAGCCAAGTTTTTCCCTGCCAACATCGTTAATTGACGAGTAATTAAGGATATTTGCAGATAATGAGAAAGGTGTCCACGACAAAATTCCACATTTAAAATTAATCACATACACTTCCCCAAACCCACTAGTTTGAATTCAACCAATCAGAGATGCAGGTTTAGTTATGAGCCGTTGCTAAAAATAGATTCAAGACTTTGCGTTGGTACAACCAGGGAGTTGTTATGGAACTCCCTGGTACAACTGCAATATAGACTGTACACAAATCAAGCTTGGTGTTGTATTACGTATTGGTCAATGATGTTCGTAGTGTTTAAATATTCATATTATGGGCGAGGTTTATTGGGGATCCCAACGGAAAATATCTTGGAGAAAAACAAAGTTGAAAGTTGCAAAGTTTTCGACTCTTATACCACCATTTGAAGTAAGATTTAAATAGATAAGCTAGTTATGTATGTCGTTATGGCATAGTGGAGTCAGTTGGGTTAAGAAATATCATAGAAAAGGACGTAAAATGCTGCTTTAAGAGGAATATCTTAGGAACAAATCTAGCATTCTTTTTTTCTTTTTTTTTCCTGAGATTCTTCTTCTTCTTTGAATTTGAATTTATTGTCCGCAATCGGAAATTCGGCTTAAATAGGTGGAATCGAAAAAAGAAAAGAAAAAACAGCAATAGTATATGTATCAATAGACTGTGATACACATACAGTAATACAAACATATATACAGCAAGTCCTACAAATAAGAAACTTATCTTCTCACTTGTGAATTAAATATATGGATAGAATTAGCCACAAATGAGTATCTGTAGCGGGCCCTAAGTGTACGTGGTGGGCATAAACGCAGTCCAGAGCGGTTGTAATTATAGTGCTGAAACAAAGGGTGTGTTGGGTCTTGCATGATATGTTTCAACTTTTTGCAAACCCTATCATGGTACAAGTACTCCAACGATGGTAATTGAGCACCGATTACACGCTGAGCAACTTTCCTAGGTTGCTCAAGCATCTTGCTTGGTATATAATGTATCAAGGCTACAATGAAGCCTAGCATGAATTTTAGCACTCACCCTTCAAAGGCATGAGACAACATTTCCTGCCCAATGTCTTCATAGACTTTCCTTTGAGATGCAAACATTGGGTCATCATCCTGAAAAGAAAAAATAAGAGAAAAAAACAGAGATTAAAATATAATAAATAATGGACAAAGTAGGCGAAAGATTTGATAAAGTCCTGGAAATGTGTCTTACTTCTCTGTTCTCCATACAGTACAAAAGCACATCTTTATAGTGTAAAATGAACTCAGTTGAACACAGTGTTAAATGATAATTAAATCTATGGATAAGTAAAGGTGAGGTCAAAGGTAAAATATTCATCAAGTGGCTCTTGACACGGTGGGAAAAAAGAGTGCAGTAGTTGTGATGAGATAGGTGAAGAAGAATTCAGAGAAGTAACTTTGATATGGAAGGAAAAAGTTTTATAGATTATGTGAAATATTCTTTAATTAATGTACATCTATGGCATATTGATAAGTACATATAAGGAAAATTTACTTCAGAGACTCATCAAAAGGAACTCACAGTGATGTCAGAGACTGCAGCTTGTCAAGTCCCCCCCACCCCCCCACCCCCCCACCAGGGAACTAGAAAGGACCTAAACGACAATGAACCCTGTTAATTTAGGGCATATGGCTGGAGTCTCCCCATTTAGTCTCCATAATCTCATCCAATGAAATGAATCACTTCACATAACATCCTCTCTGTAACTCATCATCACTTAGAAGAGCAATATATAGCTGTCATTTTAGTTCCCACCCCCCCCCCCCCCCGATGTTCCTACTGTACTCTGAAATAAACCCCTACTGAACTTATAGATCTGGACATTACTTGTAGTATCGCTAATTACCATAGCAACTGTCAAGTATTTTTGCAGCATATGGCAACCTATAAAAGATGAGCAGTTAATTTTTACCATATTGCATCCATCTCAATTTGCACAAGATCATTGTGATACCAAAAAACAAAACAAAAAAAACCTTGCAAGACATCAAAATCAACTATGGTTTGGACGAAGACGTAGATGAAAGACTTCAGACATCTCTTATTTTAATATGATTATATATGGTCTTCTACTGATAATATAATTAAGCCCTACATAATTAAATGTTGATACTCGGCAAATAAACGCAGACATTGTAAACAATGTTTCAAATTGGTATCTAACGCACTGAACTTGCCGTCCATTGTATGCAAATTAGATGCAAATGTCGTCGTCATTGGATTACACCGCAGTGAGGATAAGAATCTCGCTAATTGAACGAAAGAATTAAAAACGAGCAGCCTTTAGGTAGGCTTTGTGTCTTTGCCCTACTCCACTCTAAGTACATGGCAAGGACAACATTTCTATTGATATCTCAAAGTAGTTTATTGATTACTACTGAAGAAAAAAACTAAAATTGTGAGGCTTTTAGACGATTGCTGCATAGCACATGGTTGGAAACTGAAACAGTTTCTTTTTCTTCCTCAAAAAAAAATGGACTGTTTAGGAGCGATTGGTTTCAGAGTTGTAATGAGTTACTTCAGAGTTGTAATCAGTTACAGTTAAAATTCAAGCTGGACGGTGAATTGCCAGGCCTAGAATTTCATAATTTTTAGACACTTGCTAAAACCTGCCAGCTTAACTCTTAATATTGCTAAAATGACAATTCCCGCTCGCATTTTCCTTGAATTAATACAAAAGCAACATGTGTCCAATGGCAGAAAAATACAAGGGACGTTATTTCTACTTGCGAGTGGCAAAATTCCCCGGCATTTGTAGTCAGTAAAGTAACCTGCATTTTGAGGCCTGTTTTGCCGGTGGTTTATAATTTCTCACTTAAGTTGCCATGATAACACATGTCATACTTATAAGAGTAATATTGATTTCTTAGATCATAAAGAAGAGAAAGTTACTAAAATTTCACAACATATATTTTTTTTTAAGAGAATGAAAGTCAAAAATGAAAGTCAGTTGGTTTACCAAAGTGTAATACGATGGCAAAATATGAAAACAGAAACTCAACATCCTGATATCAATATTGGAGATGTTCTAAACTTTTAACAGCAACCATGTATCTTTAACATCGGCCATCCGTTGGCCTTTAAATGCCATCCAACGTTCGTTCCTTGCTTAAGTGTTCCAGCAGATTACCGGCTGACATTTTGGTAGACAGGCCTTCAAAGACTCAGTTCTTATCATGGAGGAATTAAACTGTCACCGCTATAGAGCATCGTCTGTTACAGAATCACTCAGTTCCAGATACTTTAGAACTGTTTTCACTGATGAGGGAAGATGCAGCTTATGCATGGGTTCATGTATATATTCATTTCTTCGTCATGGCATATAACTAAGGTATAAATCAGTGTAACAGTTTTTCTGTTGATCATTATTACTTTCTGACATTTCCAGCCAACAAGATGGCGTTCGCAAAAAGGCAGCTGAGAGTATTTTGACAAGCAAAGCCTGTTAAATTTGCATTTTATTTGCTATTACATCTATTAATGTGTTTCAAAGTACAGAGCTTGTACATACTCATTCGATGTAATCTCTCACTATGAAACTGTGATTGTGGTGCATATTTATTCCCCCACCTGGACAGACTTTTCTGACAATTAGAAACTGACTTTCTGGAGATGCTAAAAGTGGAGGGTAATATTATTTGGGGCAGTACATATGCTTCTAGAATTCAAATTTATTTTTAACCTCCAAAAAAGGGCCGCCATTTGTCACTATTAACAAAGATCATAGTCAACATTAAACTCCACTTTTTGTCAAATTGAACACCCTTTCAGTTTTCGTACCCTACCCGTACATCTAATCATTTCTCGATTCCACCTTTTTTTGACCTTACTCACAACACAGTGTCTGTTTCCAAGGACCTAAACATGTTCTGTGTATTATTATGTTGTTTATATCAAAAGTACTGAAATAAAGTTCTATGAATGAAATGAATAATGGCCGGAGAAGGGGTAGGGGTGTGGGGGGGGGTGGGGGAAGAGGAAGGAACTATGAGTATAATTCAAACCTAAATCCAAAAGAAACAAAGATCAATGATTCTATAATTCCCTTGTGCCCCTCCTCCCACCTGTGCCTTCTTTCCTTATAGTGTATCATAACTCCATGTGACTATCACCCTGACCCCATGTGACTATCACCCTGATCCCATGTGACAATCACCCTAACTCCATGTGACAATCACCTTAATCACATGTGACTTCCATGTGTGTTGCGTGTTCCATGTGTGTTGCGTGTTCCATTAACACTGTTTACAGTCAATTAATCCTGAAAATTGGTAATATCAATATTCAAACAATTAGCACTTTTGATACAACTTTTTGGTTCATTTCATGCCCCCTAAAACTACTTCTCATCCTAAACATGAGTTTTACTGTAGATCAGTACAAGAACTGGTGGTTATACCGATATTCCAACATATTACCCATTTTTATGCAACTTCTCTCTTTCTCTTCTTTTACCCCGATAAATTCTACTAGCCTGACCCCAACAAATAAATCTCATCCACTTTTACAAATCACTCCTATACAGCAGCCTTGCGTGCGTGCCTGCGTGCAGACTTCCAACGATTCATCGACGTCTTGACATCATCAAAATATCTCATTTTATGATTCTTTTGCCGATTCTCTCAAGTCCACTTGTTGCTGTAGGTCTCTGCCACGTTTTGCGACTCTCCGACAAATTTTCGGAAAACAGTTCGTCAAGAAAATTTGACATATTAGGTGCGTCGTACCTCACATCGTTTCCACATCAGAAAAACAAATCTAAAGGCTAGCAGCTTCAATCTGTTCAGAATCTACGTCAGTTTTTCCCTCATTTTCAACTCGGTTGCTAGGGCGATGCTAAATTTAACAAGGAGGCTCTCTCTTACGTTGGAGGGAAGTTGAGAATTATGCATTCGGAGCTTTATATACTCAAAGTAACTTTCACGTTCCCGAACGCACGCAAGTGGGTGATTGGATTACCGTCCTCCATCGTCAACCATAGAACGAAGCAAGATTGCCGCAAATGTTGTAGATCTCTCGTTGAATTATTCTGTTAAGTTCCGTACATGAATGCGGCAATAAAACGATTACATTATTGCGTGTTCGAATAATCTCTCTTTGACATTCTTTCCGGTGATGAGGATCAAGTTAGATTCTTAAAGATGGGTCAAATGATTTTCGATTCAGTATAAATACAACAGGTATATCGTTTATTTTATGTGATTTTCTTGCAATTTGAAAATTTATATATAGCTAAGGCTTCAATCCATAGAATAAAATTGGCAAAATTTCAAGGAACTTGAAAGAATATCAAAGGATCATTATAAATCACAAATTAATTCTACAATGGCATCAAGTGTCAAAATACTGGTCGGGCATGTAAGGGAAGACTGAAGAAAAATACAGAGTTGTAGCACTGAATAACCCACAACCTGACAAAACTACTCCTAAAACAGCTGAGCTGGATCTAGGACAGTAGATTTAGAAAGGGAAAAAAGTAATCATGCTTGTATTTGGTCATTAATCGGAAGGTATGAAGTGATGAAAGAAGCTAGTTGTATTTCATAACCGAATTCTACTTCCCATAAAGTTCACTCAATATAGGATCTTGGCTACAACTGCCGATTATTCCGAATATCAAAAGTTACTCTCATTGAAATTTATTTTTTCCCCTTTGTGCAATCAGTTTAACCCAAATTTTTACATGCAGAGTGGGCCATTAGCTACATCTCTGCAGTTTCATCCTCTAGTCATGCAAGAGTGGATAATGTCTAGGCTAGGTATGGAAACATGTTTCAAAATATTACAGACTATACAGACATTTTAAACAAGACTGATATTACATGTTGTATAGTACTGCAGATTCTGCATGCCAATATTCTAACTGTACATGTTTCCTGTGTTCATGCCCTTTACTCTAACTGTACATGTTTCCTGTGTTCATGCCATTTACTCTAACTGTACATGTTTCATGTGTTCATGCCATTTACTCTAACTGTACATGTTTCTTGGGTTCATGCCATATTCAATCTGTGCATGTTTCCTGTGTTCATGCCATTTACTCTAACTGTACATGTTTCCTGTGTTCATGCCATTTACTCTAACTGTACATGTTTCATGTGTTCTTGCCATTTACTCTAACTGTACATGTTCATGTGTTCATGCCATTTACTTTAAATGTGCATGTTTCATATGTTCATGCAATTTACTCTAACTGTACATGTTCATGTGTTCATGCCATTTACTCTAACTGTACATGTTTCTTGTGTTCATGCCATTTATTCTATCTGTGCATGTTTCCTATGTTCATGCCATTTACTCTAACTGTACATGTTCATGTGTTCATGCCATTTAATCGAACTGCACGTTTCCTGTGTTCATGCCATTTACTTTAAATGTGCATGTTTCATATGTTCATGCAATTTACTCTAACTGTACATGTTCATGTGTTCATGCCATTTACTCTAACTGTACATGTTTCATGTGTTCATGCCATTTACTCTAACTGTACATGTTTCTTGGGTTCATGCCATTTACTCTAACTGTACATGTTTCCTGTGTTCATGCCATTTATTCTATCTGTGCATGTTTCCTATGTTCATGCCATTTACTCTAACTGTACATGTTCATGTGTTCATGCCATATAATCGAACTGCACATGTTTCCTGTGTTCATGCCATTTACTCTAACTGTACATGTTCATGTGTTCATGCCATTTAATCGAACTGCACATGTTTCATGTGTTCTTGCCATTTACTCTAACTGTACATGTTTCATGTGTTCATGCCATTTAATCAAACTGAACATGTTTCCTGTGTTCATGCCATTTACTCTAACTGTACATGTCTCAAACTGTACATGTTTCTTGTGTTCATGCCATTTCTAAGGAATTTTAACTCATTAGAGAGGAAATTTAGGCCTATACACCTTACAACCTAACGTCAATCCTTAAAAACCACATGGCAACCATATGACATGAGACTTAACTATGAAGTTTCTAGGAATTCTGATTGTTTGCAATTGACACGAACCATCAGCAGCCACAGTTTTTCTACAATGGCTCCTTAACAAGGAAGCACACCTCAGCTTAAATACTAACCAGTGACAATATATTCGTAGTCATTATGCTATATAAACATGCAAGGAAATGTTTTCTTTTGACTGCAGACCATAAATGATCATTCAAATTTTAGTGGGAAAAGTCTAGTGGGCAATTCTTCGTTGGTTTCGTACTTAAAAAATTGCCCTAGATCATGCGTACTGGGTACTGAGAAACGATAAACTACGAACATAACAACCTACATCAAATCTTATGAAAAGTAAAATTTAATGGTACATGGAATACATCTGTTGTGCTGAGATAGGTGAGTATAGCCCCCTTGAGAGAGTGAGTGACAGATGAAATGCATTTCCACCCTCCTAATCCCTCCTAATCTGTCCTAATCCCTCCTCACCGTCTCGTGCACGTAGCATATATAACTCAGTGCAATGGATTGGTCAAACTAACATGAATCCCTCCCTTCCCTTACTGATCAGAACAAGACCCAAAACGTGCATATACACATTGCATTGACCGGAGGAGGCCGGTCATAGAGGATGCACAGTGATAAAAAGTTACCAGTTCATTCTAGACAAGGTAGAACAAGGGTGCTAAGGTTGTGGGGAGACAGGTAAGCGAGGAGGGAAGTAAATCGTGCATATACACAGATAAGTTCTACAAGATATTTATGAAGAAAGGAAACGAAACATCATGCTAATTACTTCATTCCTTCACTTTGAAGAAACGCTGTTTTATCTCAAGTTAACCTATACTTTCAAACTCAACTCCTACGCTATTAAAAATCCAGGAAGCTTCGATGAGTTGGACGGTTTACATCTTAACAATTATTATTAATGCTTTCTATCTATATATCTATCTCTCTCTGATAGATGCTTGTCACTTGCCTGCAAAAACCTATCAACTTCTGTCTTAAAAACTGTATATATACAATTTGATTAGGTGGGCAGGCACTGGACAGCCATTGGCAAGAATTTGTCAGATTCCATTCCATTTCAAATTACTGATTACATTGGCCTAAATATTATCCCTGCTTGATAAAGCAAACAGCTTTGCTACTCAAATCGGGGACACTTTTTGTGAAATGTGGCAAAAGATTCTGAGATGTTAGGTAAAATAGAAGCCATGGGTCAACTGAACCCTTTTCCCAAAGTGCCCTTAGGCTGGCGACCATTATCATCAGTTGACAAAAGAAAAACAGATCCAACTGGACAGCAAAGGATAATAAGAATATAAAATACTTCCTACTATTCACTGGTAACCATGGAAACAGTTTTCAAAGCCAAAGGTCTGATCATTAATTTGATCGGGGGGGGGGGTTGGGCTGGGATGAAGGAGGTGGGGGGGGGACTTAGCCCTTTTCAATTATAAACTAAGAGTAAACTGACACTATTCAATTGCTTACTCTTTGTATTTTGCTCCTTTGTATCATTTCTATTCCTAGTTTAACCAAAGGACAGACAAGTGTAAGATTTCACATATCGTACTCAACTACCCTGGCTGCCTAATGTCCAACTCCATTTCCCTTTCCTATCTCGCTTCAACCGACTTGAAAGAAGATAAGGACCCTTTGAATCTGGTGTACGCCATCTTTAAATGTATAAACACACTACTAGCGCTACAGTAGAAGAGTTTACTACATGTAACATAAATACATACAAACTTACTGTACAGTACATTCCTTTCCTTTAAAGGGTGTGAAGACTCGCGCAGAAAGAAACGTCTCATGCCGGTAATCTGACCTAGTTTCGAATGAGGTGTAACAGAAGTGTTAGACACCACCATCGATCCCAGAAAATACACACACAGCTTGCTACCTTCAGTTATTAGACACTAGTGCACAGTCAATACATACATCTACGGTCAATACCCACAACGCAGTGTACATAGCAGCGTGGACATCTCAGGTCTAGATAAAAGATAACAAGGTATCACGTTTCATTAATGTCTACATTTTGTAGCGACAAGAAGAAAACGTCATTTGCAAGCAACGGAAAGTTAACTTTTTCAGAGCGCGGCATGCGGTTTGGGGCAAGTCTTCAATGCCTTTAATTTCATGTGTTTATTATCCAACTTGAACATCAGCGTGATTTCACTCTCAACAAAAGAGCATCTTGGTTCAAACATTGCATAGTTTGCCTAATTTAATGTAGTTTGTTTCTGTAAAGAGGAGGCGTCTCCTTTTGATCTGTCCTGATGTTGTCTTGTGACTCACCCACACTAAATATTACCATAGATCTACATACTTGTTGTTTTCATATTGAACATATGGCATGCTGAGTGGACATGATGCCTGCTTGGCAAGCAGCATATATTGCCATAAGTATGAGATTCCATGAAATATATATGATATGATTCCTGCTTGGCAAGGCAGCATTAAATTTTCATAAGTCTGAGATTCCATCATAATGTAAGCACTGCATGGGATGAACAGACAGATGTGTGTATGTCAAAATTAGCTTTCTGAGTATTGAATAATTTAAATTACCAATCAGTGTATGAAAACCACACAAACCGTATACTGTGCTAGTGTATAGTTTGGCTATTGGACGACACCACTAATTAACGGAGGTCATTATCCATCTGTACAGAAGGTAATAAGTTGCTTGTCAGTGATCTATTTGATTAAACACACACAGAAGACAGACAGACAGACAAATTACACATACCATGCACAATCCTTGTTCATGGCAATTCTAAAGAGGCAGCATGAACATACATACAGTAAAGGCATCAATACATCACAATCGTGTCCGACAAAGAAGCTGTGGTTATCTCTTATTCTGATTAATTGCAAAAAAAGGATGGTAGTTTGGTAGGAAAGGAAAAAAGCCTGCAAAACTCACAAAGCTGTGATACATAAAAAGTTAGTTTAAACGGATTTCAGGATAAAGTGAACAAAGATATATATGGGGCCTGTATAGATACGATGTACAGCGAAGGTAAAAAGAAATGGATGGATGCAACGTACTTCAGCCGTTTCCATTCAAATAAATTGTTCTGTTGCATATAGATTTAACATCCTTTAATTCATCTATGTCGCTTTGGACGATTTGACCGTACAATAATCTTGTGTTGTATTGTGTGTAGGAGCTACTCAAGCATCTGCTGAAATTGGTTGTTATGATGAATAAATAGAAATGGTTTCGTTAGGAAATTAATTAATTGCTGTAAGGGATGTTGTGTGAATATTGGTAAGATGATGATGATCATTAGAATTCACACCACATTATGTATTACAATGGTTACAATTGGGAACCAGTCCATATTGCGTATAAAAGAACTCCCTACCACTGCTCCCTTCCCCTTTCCCCAACAAGTGAAGAAACAAGACCCCCCCAAAAAAAGGGGGGCTAGTCCATGTTTGTGGGAATCAGAGCTTACTGCAGAATCATGCAACTCTCCCAAATAAGAAGAATTCATTTCAGTATTAATTCTCACCAACAGAACATGATGGTAAAGTTTACGTTGGAGTGAATAATAATAATAATAATAAATTACATTTATATAGCGCTTAATTCAGTGTTTCAAAGTGCTTTACAAAGTAGGAAAAGAGACAAAGGAAACCAGGAAAATAAGAAACTAGGAATCAAACAGAAATGTTTTAAGTTGCACAGAGTACATGAGTCATGTGATCAAACATTTTAGACTTATTTTGGATTTATTTTTGCATCTTTCACAGTTAGCATTCTTCACTATTGTGTGCTAACAGATATGTTCTGAACTCGACTCTTTAGCTCAGGCTATAAATTTCAAACTCCAATGCTTTCTTTGTTTTTTGGGGGGAGGGGGGGTGGGGGGAATGACCTAGGTATACCTGGTATAGCTACTGTTGGAACTATGCAGCATGGAACTACTGCACCTAAAGTTAGCTGCTGTACTATACCTGCCTGATCTGTGTTAAACTATATTGATTGGTTTCCAACTCTGATTTTTTTTTTTTTTTTTCTTTTGAAAAACATGAACTTGTTATTGCAATGTAACTAACACTGACAGTATAGTAAATTGTTGTTTGTTTTTCTAGTTTGTACTAAATCTACTTGAATGTTTTGCATGTTTGCCTGAAGTTATCCTTCCAATAGTGTCAAGGATGCTTTTAATTCCCTCTATAACTGAAACATCTGGAAAGGAGAGAATATCTGTGGGTGTAATTAAACAGATCCTGTATAAATTGCTACAAAAAACAAGGTAAATTTGGGCTTTTATACCAAATTCTTTTGTTTTTACCTCAAAGGCATTTAGTACTAGCTGTATAAGTTGCAGCTGCCATTTAAATCCCACAGGTTTTATTTCCAGTAAACAAACAACCACAACTAACCTGTCTCTACTCTCCTTCAGTACTATCTCATCTACCTTTAAAAGGTGTGAAGACTCGCCCACAAAGAAACGTCTCATGCCGGTAATCTGACCAAGTTCGAATGAGGTGTAACAGAAAGTGTTAGACACCACCATCGATCCCAGAAAATACACACACAGCTTGCTACCGTCGGTAATTAGACACTTGTGTAGAGTCAATACATACAGCTACTGTCAATACCCACAACACAGTGTACATAGCACAATGGACGTCTCAGGTCTAGATAAAAGATAAAAGGGTATCACGTTTCATTACTGTCTGCATTTTGTAGGGACAAGAAGAAAACTTCACTTGCAAGCAACGGAAAGTTAACTTTTTCAGAGCGAGGCACGTGGTTTGGGGCGGGCCTTCAATGCCTTTAAACTTATTATTGTTACATATTACAATAGAACAGTGACTAGTGACCTTCCTCTCAAATATATTATATTTAAATTGCATATTGTAAGTACTTAATATTTCATTGCTATATGTAGGAATCTTACACGAGAGACCAAGTCCAGGTTAAGATATTATACACAGGTAAGAGTTATGAATTCGCACAGAAATTTTAATACAATGTTGGTTATTTAAAAAAACAACAAGAACCAACAAAAAAAGCCTGATTTAAACCAATGACAGATTGAACCATTGACCTCAGATAATGTTTTCAACATTATGAAATCAGTTAAAGAGTTTGTTGACAAGCTCGATAATGCAGAGGCAGGCCTACGCCCAATTTTATATTTCTAAATCCTTTTTCCCCTTGCTGGAATCACCCTGATTCAACCTAACTGTTGTCTTCAAGCTTCTCAAGCACTTTCTGAACAAGAAATGAATGTTAGCTGTTAGATGATGCTGAGTAGGAGGGCTGTGCGTGGGAATATCTGATTCATATACAGTAGGGAATAGATTAAATCACCACTCACAACTGTTAAGTGCTTCATCTATGAGGGAGACTTTTAACCAATTTACATCTCTTTCTACAATTTTGTAGTGGGAGGAGTTTTCATCTATAATTTAATGCATCAGAAAAATTTGAACAAATAATGAAAATAAAAATAAAATAAAACTGTTAGCAAACTGCTTATCCACTAGAGAGCCTGTGTAGGAGAATGTGTAAAATAATGAAGAAAATGTAAAATAATGAAGAGAGCAAAAACAATTTAAGTGAAAAGCATAAAGAAAACCAAGAATTAATAAAGAATATTGAAAGAGTAGCCTATATTAGCTTAATTATTTCTGGTTAGTTTAAAAAAATATAAGTACGAATTCATGAAGGATTAAAAGTATCTGTAGTGTTGCAATACTTAGTAACAGAGCCAAACAATACATAGAAAAGGAATGTGATGATGTTTGTCTTCTTCCCCCTCACCTTCCTCTTTATCCACTAATTAACACCCCCACTCCCCACTCCCACTCCCACCCCTCAGCACCATACGGACATATCCACTTCCCTTATAGTAACATTTGGTAAGATCAATGTATTTCAAACTTTGTACAACTAAAAGCTTTTACTAGCAATTTACATGCTACAGTCACAAATTCCATTTTTCGCATGATTTGCTCTCCCTCTGTATTTTATGTTTTATTTATTTCTGTTCCTATAAGTCAAGGATGCTCTTTTTAATATGAACTGACAATTATCACTAATAAAACCATGAGTACAACTCCTTGACAAAACCCAGTCTACTGCAAGGAAACTAAAAGGTTACAAGGTTGGTGAATCAGAGATGTTGAAAGGTATCAAGTAGGCCTACCACCTACTCAACAGAAGGAACTCAGGAACTGCTGACAATGAGTCACGTACAATAATAATATTATGATGCAATATATTGACAGCTACAGTACATGCACACACTATGCACAGACACAAATACAGTGTTGTATTAAGCAAGTACACTACCACCACTATTTATCATATATATCCATATTATCAATACAATTTTTGCATAACAAGGTATGGATTCTATCATTACAATATATTAATAATAATAAATAAGTTCTTAATATAGCGCCAAAAGGCCTCTAGGCGCTTTACAAAACCTAAAAGAAAATAAAAAAAAATAAAAAGACAGAGAAATCAAAGGAATAAAAAGTCTAGAAAACACATAAACGAAACTTAAACAGTATGTAAAATAGGAACACAAAAATCTAAAAACACGAGAAGACTATAAACCAGACCAAAACCTATAAAAAACAAAACAAGGGATCAGCACATGAAATAGAGTTGTACAAAAGTAAAAGTCTAGATAAAAACATGAGTATATAAAAGTGACATTGCATATGTATCTGATCTGCGAGAGCTGTATAGTTAAAGGCATGCTGTATTGGCCACAAATATGCTAGATATTCAAATATGGTCACCTTTGGTCAAAATTATTAAACTGTTTTGATTACAACCTTTGAGGAAATTTTCCTCACTGGGACATTTAGTCATCTTGTTTGTTCCTTAAAAATGTCTGAGAACAATTTGGAGAGTAAAGACCTCCAGGAAAATACTTTTAGAAAACTTCTAGCAATTATAGCGTGCACAAAAATGGGGCCTATACTGACTACCTTTAACCTCACTCTGTCGGATCTGTCCTAGAGTTTCACAATTTTTGCCACTTGCTAAAAATTAAATGCAAGTTCTCAAATTCTCACTGGCCTTTTTCCTGAATTTGTACAACATAGGTCTGTCACTCTACAGGCCTATTCAGAGCCATGCAATATATTTGCTACTAATAAGCAGTAATGCTTAGGGGTTTATGTTATGTACGGAAATCATTCTGATGATGTGACTGATGACTGTTAACCAATGTTTGTGTTCTTAATGTCTATTGGTTGATAAACTTCAGTACCTTTTTTCTACCGGCATACGGTGAAATCCGTCTGCAATTAGTCGGTATAGAAATTAATAGCTCAAAGTGTATCCACTAGACTGAAATCTATAATTACATGACAGTTTGCAACATTGGTCTCCAGACAGGGTTTAATTTATTATACATCAGGATTTCATCCAACATTATGTCCTCTGTGTTACGTTCTTTGGTGCGAGGCCATACAGGAAGATTTAATAAAGACAGTGGAAAATTTTCTCGACAGTGATTTGGCCAGCTTTACTCTTTTTTGAGATTTTTTTTCTCATTTGAGCACAGAAAAGTAAAATTGTAAATAGTAACAGTCCTTCAACCGTTTTGATCCTACATTGAGAACTTGTTATAACCATTAAAAATCTTGGACATACTCCATGTGCAGTATATACCTTCAAAATCAATTTTTTTTTTTTGTGGCCATGACATGACATACTACAAACTCTAGATACATTTCCCTGACAAATTAGAACATATTTTATGCAAACGTCAATTCCAGCCGTTTGGAAGGATTGCTTTATGCAGGAAATGACACATTTGAAGAATGAGAAATGAGTCATCCACCTCTGTCCTACCTGTTGAAAAATTTACTGATATGTCAATTTGTTAATGTCAATTTGTTCATGTCAATTGCATATGGTAGACAAATTAATTAATGAATTCCTAATGAAGCATACGGACCGAATATGTACCAGCTGTGTAAATAAAGCCCAAAGATTTACTGGTCTGCGTATTTACAAATGACGATCCAACATTACTGCAAGAGAATTAATGTCAACAGTTTGTAGTCATACATCTATAGGAGAGTTACACTGAGAGAGCAATGAAATAAATGCACTGTAGCTTAGCTATATCACTGTGAATTCTTGAGTATTCAAGACAGTTTCAGGGCATCAATCTAGATGCACTGCTAATCCAAATACTCTCACCTCCACCCCACCCCTCCCCCAACCCCCAATCACTATGTCATTTGCTTGAGGCTTAATCAACAATTTTGATGAAACTATTTTATACAAGTTATGCTTGGTAAAAAGGAATTATATCTTAAAAGTAAAGAATGAATATTTTTAATAACTAACATGATAACAGGATCATAGAAGCCCTTCCCACCTATTTTGTAGGTAGACCTAATATTTAGTCAACTGGTAGAAGTGTACTGCCTAAGGTTTTTTTAGATAGGCAAATTTCATTTGGGGGGGGGGGTTGATTGAGGGATTGGGGCAGCAAATATTTGGGGGACACATGCCCCCGCCCCCTCCCCATTCTCCCCTTGGTGACACCACTAATGAGTGGTTAACTGAAGATGGTGGTTATTGACTGGAAGGCACTATTTCCAGAGCTAAGGTGATGGATCATTGCTAATAGGTTACCAGGTAGTCTCTTGACATGCCAGCACAAATGTTAATTGCAAATGTGTTAAATAGACAGATATTAGTGACGTATGTGGCAAAATAATGCATGGCATCACGTGGCATCCATCAACTACAGTATACATTTACATCACATGATACATCAGAAAAAACAGTGCACAATACACAAGTTTGCTAAACCTTTGCTGTATGTTTTTCACTACAGTATAGTACATCAAGAATGCAGTCATTCAAATATTTACATTTCTACTCAATTGCCCTGCAGATTGTTTCATACCGGAGGCAAACATACTTCGCCCTCTGACGCGTTGCTTTAAAATTTGAATTAAACGAACCAATAAAAAAGTGTTTCCGTCGATCTGCTCAATTTACCGCTTCACCTTAAGAGTCTTGTCATTATAGACGACAAACATACATCTCGTCTGGATGATCTAGTTTAATTTTCCATTTCTGAGTCGATGACATTCTGTGAACAATCCCGTGCATAATGCGAGTTGCAGACTTATGAGGACATCATGAGTTTTAAAAAAAATATTTCAACAGTAATATGAAATTGGCTATTTCTCGATGAGAATGAAAAATTTCACTTTTCATCTGAGGATATAGTATTAAAGAGACATATATAAGCCAATGAGTCTTCTTTGCGAGTTCCTGCTTACATACATACATACATACATATAAGGGAATGCTAAAATATTAAAGGGATATTAGGATGGCTGAAGTTGATTGCTTCATTAAAATGACGGTGTTTTAAAGTATACCACATTCGGATATAGCAGCTGACCACCACTGATAGAAACGTCAAACAACAGGACGGCTTACTGTCTTGTACTACCTATCAATACCCTCTCAGTTGATGACTTCCTACCTATTGCTGTACCTGAGAGCATGATCGGAATGTGTCGACCTCTGACCTACCGTAGGACTGCGAGAAGGGATCAAAACCCGTTTCAAATTAGACATGAAAATACTTGACTCCTAAGTAACCAATTAAGAGAGGTCGAACAGTTGTTGTTGTTGGAGTCAAACCTCGGTCAGATTATCTTACAGCTATCGATGCCAAAAATTTTAAACGTTGAATCGGGAGTGTCTCTTTTTCGATTTTGTAACTGTATGTCTGCTAAACTGTGTGGAAATTAGGAAAAAAACTGCAGCGGGCGATGATGGCCGAGCTTGCTGGTAGGAATGTGTTTGAGTGTAACATGAATACATTCACACAACTTGACAGACATTTACACAAACATTCTAGTTGGGTAGTCATCACATGTACAGTATGCAGCTAAACTATTAAATTGATAATGTCAAAGACTTAAAAGTGAGATAACTGCAAACTCATTGTTTACTTGGAATGTTAAGGGTGATTTGCATATTTATCCTTGCAGACATTGATGATTCAAAATGGAAATATAAGATAACAAATTATCCATTTGGTATTACACAGTAAAAAGATTAAAACAATAAATAATAGCAAAAAAACCCCTAATGAATTGAAGAACATTGGTGCCACTTGATAGTCCTACTGTACAGTAGGCTAGTTCTGCTGTTGGCCACTTTTTGCCCATTTTATTTGGTATTACGCAATAATCTGTACTGTCGTCATGGAGCTATACTACCATCCATTTTCTTTTCTTTAAGATTGAGATGATTACGAAACCGTACAACATATCATACAGCCTGTGTGGTAGGATGTTGTTTATACTGTGTGTTGGCAAGATATGATCAGGTGACTTCATCACTTGGGATTAAACGGTGATTTAAATTACGAAAGGGTCTTCTTAATTGGAGCAGTGACAACAACAAAAAACAGTGACAAACAAAGACATCCAATCACTATTATACAGTACTTGCTTTTACTGACACAATGAATATATCTACTAGCCTACTTTGAAATTGTCTGTAATTGGTGTGTGTTGTATCCCAACAGAAGGACATACAGTAATCGATCCTATATTAATGTCCATTCGTCTAATGACAAGCAAACATTAATTGCAAATTGTTCCTGGCAGAAAAATCAATTACTGTAACATGTTAAGGCTCTCGGGTAATTAAATTTGCTCTGTCCAATGGTGGTTTGGTGCCATGTCATTGCTCTCGTTCAGTCTGGGACGGATTAAACGTGACGATTTAAAAAAGGCGATTGAACAAAGCACTTGATGTCCATGCAAAAGAAAAGGGAAAAACCTAAGACCCTTGATGATGTCCACAGAGGTATGCCACTTGGATAAAATATTATCAAAATGTTTGATATGTGCTGTGTTAATAAACAAGCAAACTAAATCCCTCAACATTGCCCTGTTTTGGGAAATTTGCAGGTGATGAACTTCTAGATTATTAGTTGCTTTCTGTATCAAGTAGGTTTGAATTTGATAGGAATTAATGAACCGTATCAGCACTTTGTCAACAAATTTCTACTGGTCGAGAGGGGCTGCAGAATAAATGAAGCTGAGTAAAATAACTGAAGCCAGGCTGAGTAGGAAGTTAACTTTGGTGGTTTTCACATTTCACGCAATAGACACTGCTGACATCTCTATTGTTATCTATTGTTGACACTGCTGACATCTCTATTGTTATCTCTATTGTCATCTCTATTGTTTGATACTTATGCAGCCTGGCTGCAGGGAATATTGCAGCTGCTGCAGCTTTCCTCTTTGACACAGTGGCTTTAAAATGGGACTCAATCCCAGCTATCTATCTTGAGCTTATGTGACAAAGATATTTGTGAAATACAACTCCCCCAAAACAGCTAAGAAAAATCTTATTCTGTTTGGGAGATGTACTGGATTGAATGTCTTTGTCTGGGAGATGTAATTTTGTAAATTATATGAGATGTAATTTTGGGAGATGTAAGTTTATAAATCTGTGATGTCAAAGCACCACTATGATATATGTATTAAACCTTTCACTTTCTCTTTGTGTTTCTATTCATATTTTCAAGGTAGAATGCTCACAGTGTTGATACTGATACCCAATACCATCATTAGGTTATTATGTTCAGACCTCCAATATTTTAGATTCAGCTTTCTTCAAAATCCATCTCCATTACAGCAAAATAAATATTATAATAAATATAGAAAAACATAGGAAATTGAAAGAACAAATAGCTCAAATATCATGTCATACTTAGACTTGTTCAAGTCTTCAACTTTGTGTATGAAGGAAACATTAAGTCTTTGATATATCTCCCAAATGGAATAAGATGTTTCTTAGCTGTTTGGGGAAGGTGCTGTGGCCGAGTGGATAAAGGCAGTGGCATTTGAAGCAATGAGGCTTAGCAATCGGGAGGTACCGGGTTCGATACCCGGCCAGGTCATAGTAAGGTGAGTTTTTCATCCAAGAGCAATCTACTGTACGGTTTTCCCATCTAAATGACTTTGTAAATTGGAAAGATTCCAACTTTGAGTTGAAATGTTTGAATTGGAAGCCACCCGACGTGTAAGTTGTGATCAAGAAGCCCTTGCGGGTTTCTCCCACATTTTGTGGTCGCTTAAGCATCATAAAGGGAACTGCTGATTCTCATTATTATTATTATGTTGTTCATGCCAATTGGATAAATGATTCACAAAATGTTTGACATGTGCCATGTTAATAAACAAGCAAACTAAATCCCTCAACATTGCCCTGTTTTGGGGAATTTGCAGGTGATGAACTTCTAGATTATTAGTTGGTTTCTGTATCAAGTAGGTTTGAATTTGATAGGAATTAATGAACCGTATCAGCACTTTGTCATGAAACAGTAGTTATCCGATAGACTGATAATGAAAGTTGGGTTTGTGTCGCCTTTAATAGGGAGATACGGTATATTAAACTCAGTACAGGACTTCTTTCCCTGAAGTAGCTGGTTTCACTCTCATCCTGGCCAAGAGCTTCTCTGCATGTGCTTTCACATGATATTGAATATCATTATACAGCATATACTTACATTTGTGTGGGACCAGTAAGAATAATCAAACTCAAAGTTCTTTGGTTGTTCTTTTGGGATTTTAGGATTCTGAATGCCTGAAGAGAGAAAGAGAGATAACTAATGTCAAGGTGGGGGAATAAAAAAAGAGCAAAAATACATTTATTAAATTGATCAGTTTTACTCAAAAATTGTTTAGGTACCGTAGATAGGAATGCGCATATGTTAGAGATGGAGACATGTAAGAGGAGCAAAGTAAAACTTTGATATTTAATATCTTCCAACTTGAATTTAAAGCTGCTGTTTATAATCTTGTTACCTAACATCCGTCACGATGCAAGCAAATTTTCCTTCGTGGGCTGAAAATATTGATCATGCAACTTTCTTCAATTAATGTCTTAATAGATCTGTTGTTTGGTATTTTGGATATTTTGTATATGTGTCCGAATAAACGTATCAAAATTACAACTAGCCATACAGTACCAATATGTACACTGTATTTAGGACAGATGTATGTATTTTAGATCCTCCTGCAAGCAGGAACTCGCGAAGAAGCCATCATTGGCTTATCAAAGCCGCAAGCTGACCGAAGTCAGTCTCTTAGATTCATATTTAACGTCCATGATTATGAGTTGTCAATTGTCAACAACTCTGTAACTGGATGACACACATTTATCTTGGAGTGACTCGAACTCGGAAGCTGATGATTGCAAGGCATCAGGGTTAACCACTGAGCTAACACTCCTAAAGATGTGTAGGTTTGGTGAATAGAACCAGCTTTGTGCTGTAAACTTCAGATGGATCATAGGCCTTCAGATGGGATCATGGGCCTATAACCATTACTCTGTCTGATTTCAGTATTACTTAAGTGATGGAGGGTGATGCCAATTTATCATTTAACCTGTCTGAGGGTTTCAATGCCATATGAATTTGATGCAAACAATAACAATAAAAAATAAAACAATAACAACCGTTAAAACTTTGCCCCGCTGTGCGACATCAAAACTTTATCAAGATTGTATCAGATATTCTGACACAAACCAATATTAAGGCCATGATGACATCTATACCATCTATACTAAACCATACAAACAGTTTTAACTAAACTTTATACAAAATTAATTTTTAATCTAAATTTCACACCAAAAACCCCAGATATCAATTGTCTGATCCAGCCACTCTTCCAAGCTTCATATTTTTAAAACAGTTTCATCTTCCTAAATATTTCTTCCATCGGCATTGATTATTTTTTATCAATCTCTTCGCCAAGTGGCGATGACTAACCATCCGTAAAGTCTCACGTAACCAATGCATGCCCAAAACTCTTTTCCGTTGACTTTTTGGTCGGCCTGACTATAATGCCCGGATCATCGCTGACGTCGCATAGCCATTGGACGATCGGCTTCTAGCGATTGCCGACGGAAAGAACAGAACCGACCGAGCTACTTCTAATCCCCTGGCAGACGCTAAGTGATGACGTCTGCCTCGATATCGCCATGGCAACCCACTTGTGTGAGCTCAGAGCGCTTGATTTCTGATTAATGTATAGATTTCCATGTCGTAAGTTTGGCAAGTAGATTATTACGTCCTTATTGGATCACAGGCTCGAACAGTTGGTCATGAGTGGTTGATAAAAGTGGAAGGAGAATATGCCAACAGATTCTACAAGTCTCTAAAAGATGCATCATGTAGATTGTAAATCCAAGTATGTTAATTTCTCAATTAAATAACGTTAGTAGTACAACACTATACTGTAGCGGCAATTTGGTAATTTCTTTCGAGAAATTTGGTTTATCAGTCCTTAATTGGCAGTAATAATCTAATGAAATCAAAACACAATTTGCTTATTACCAGAATAACAATTACAAGTAGGATACGATAGAAATCATAATGTATAGTTGTATGATATCATACTGTTCATACACATGATATTTTTGAAATAATTGCAAGTACCTCGATATTGTTCTTGTAGTTTTCAGACGTTTTAAAAACTGATGCAATTAAGTTTATAGACGTAAAAAACAGGGGCTGGATTTCCTTTCTTAGAGGGACCCAAAGCTTTTCCAGGAGCAGGCAGAATCTATCTTCTAAAAAATAAAATTCTGACAAGTTTTGGAGAGGGCAGACAAACAGGGGTTTTTGTTTGTTGGGGGGGGGGGAGGGAGAAGGGCAGGATGGGATTAAAACATCAAAAGGATGAATGGCACTATAAATAAACTTGCAACCAAACAGAGAGAACTACACGACAGCTTTCAAAGTTACAGGCACATATCAAAATTTGACTTTATATTTCATTACAGAAAGGATAAGATTATTATGTTTATATACCCATGAGGCCATGATTACCCATTTAATCTCTATGAATTTTATCTTGAGAATGTTTTTAAGAGGGCTCCCTTATGTAAAGAAGTACAGAAACCTACAACTGTAGATACTAACACATAATGGATGTTTTGGTATTGAGGATCCACTCTGCGATATACATGATATGTACTGCAGCATAGTCCGATATCAGAGCCTATACTGTAATATACTGTGTGTATGCTTATAACACCAGGAAAGCTGATTAAGTTTCCAAATTTTTGGAATAAGAAGGGTGAGAAGCAAGGTTCTAGCCCTGGGTCTCCCCCCCCCTCCCTCCCACCTCCTCTTTCTTCCACTGGATCCTGAATAGCCTTCTGCTCTTCACCCCCCCCTCCCTCCAACCTCCTCTTTCTTCCACTGGATCCTGAATAGCCTAGAACTGCTCTTCAAACATATATATCCATCATTGAATGTAATAGGTACTATAGGCTGTATATATGCTAACTGTTATAAACTTGTATTCATGCAAGAGCAATTTTGTGCAAGAAGATTCCAGTAACTATACAGTTTGCCATTGGACACAGGTACACACACTGTAGGTGGAAAGTACAGTATTAAAGTACTCCATTTTGCAAGTGCATACAGTAGATTTAATTTAAGACATGACAACAGGACATATCTCCTACGGTAAATCTGCCTCCTCCTCCTCCCTCCCTAACCCAGTATTTCAACCCTTCCCCCCCCCCCCTCATACCAGGTAATTTTTCACAATAAAATTACATGTGACCAGCTAGCTACAACTTACATCACTGTTTCTGCATGTTGTCATTAACTTAACACTTTAGCGCAGACTCTCTTTATTCATGGTTTGATTGTGTTATATATCAAGTCTTCTTCTTCTCAATTAAACTGATGACTAATAACGACTGTCAAATTTACAAAGTAGCACTCGGGTTAATACGAAATCCTCGTTAACAATTTTCTAAAAGCAGGTTAAGTATCCCACTGAGCAGTTCGACTTAATTTAAAAATTAGAAACCTTTCATGAAAAAGTATTTGAGAGCTTTTTAAATTTATCACACGCAGACAGAAGAAGTCTCTCAGCAATATATTTCAGCTGTAGTCTGTTAGACTCACTTATTGCAGAAAGTTAATTAACAAAATTAAAGTGACTGTGGTATGTACATATAAAAAGAAAATAACAAGCTATACACTACCATACAACAGTAAATTGTTTCTATGTGTAATGATACTTTCTTCTGTTTAGGTTTTCATAGTTGTACATGAAATTTACTGTCAAAATTTGATATATTTCCATCACAAACTGAAAATGATGCACCACATACATGCATATATATTTATATATATATATATATATATATATATGTATATATGTGTATATATATATATATATATATATATATATATATATATATATATATATATATATATAAATATATATATATATATATATGTGTATATATATATATATATATATATATATATATATATATATATATATATATCTACATACACACATATATATATATCTACATACACACACATATATATATATATATATAATATATATATATATATATATATATATATATATATATATATAATAAATGTATCTACATATACACACATATTTATATTTATACCCACATATATTTTTGCAACACAACCAATTACCATGCTTACTGCACACATACCCAGTATGTATACAATATTATTCATACTGTACTCAATATTAATCTTGAAGAACCTTATTCTACTGTACATATACATCCCTGCTTGGCTGAATCATTATGCACACTCTGCTGCAATATAACTGCGCCATGTAAATTAAAGTTTTTTCACGGACACAATGAATCTCCTATCTTTCTTATTGATCGCGAAGAAGGCCACACTATCAATACAGTACAGCCACCGTATTACGAAATGCCAAACCTGCAAGCGTAATTCGTAATCACTGAATATTGTATTTCGTTTTAGTAGATATCGAGTGATGTTACCAGTATACTGTATATATAATATACATGCCATTATTGGATGGCGTGTCTCCAAACTGATTTCTGGCGATATGTACAGTACATACGTACGGTAGCATACTGAGTTTTATTAAGTAAGCTGAAATTCATCATATAATGCTGACTATATTAGTTCTGCTAATTTGACTATGATTATACCTGTACAAATATTACAGATCTCTATTGAATATATCTGCACTGGCTTTCCACATGAGAAGATTCTTGCTACAGTATTATACGAATACACTACATTGAAGGGTTAAATTTTATTTGATACAAAAAGTAATTTATACAGAAACCTTCATGTTTTGCTAAAAACAGAGAATTTCAAATTGTTTTATTATATTATATAGCTGTGAAGCATCAGGTTACCATCTTATCATAGGTTATCTAATGTATACATGTCCTTTCCTACAATTTTGCTTTTGTTTTTTTGGGAGGGGAGGAGGGGGGGGTCTTCTCTCTGTCCCTTTCAGAAGTTTTGTAATGCATATGCAAGTGATTATAAAGAATTCTGTGAGATTATTGTAAAATTACCTTTAACAGTTAAAGATCATCAATGAATGAACTGATGGATCCTTCAAATTCCAAGCTCTTTCTATTGTCTTACATGAAATATATTCATCACAATTAAATCTACTAAAAGTAATAGTAATATAAAAAAAAGGCGGTTAATTTCAAAAGTTCTTTATTACTGTTTTCAACAATGTGCAATATAAGCAAAGTGCCTTGTTTAAATAAAAACAGTACCTGGAAGAATATATAAAATATATATTTATTCATTTCAGTATTCATGTTGTGTTGATAGAAGGTTTTCTTCATTTTATTATCTGACATATGTGGGTTTTTTTTTCTTTAAAATCTAAATAATTATTTAATTTAATAATCTAAATCATCAGACAGCAAACTTGTGATAACTTGACCATGTGTGATCAGATACAATGTTTTAGCAGATTTGATAAGAATCAAATATTTAATTTTCTAAAACTTAATACTAAAGCCCTTTTATTTTCCTTTCATTATCTCTTCTCTTTAATTCTCCACTGAAACTTCATTTTGTGCAAAACCATTTCATATACAGAAATTTAAAATGAATTTCCTTCCACTAGTTCCACAATCTTTACTGATAAATTTGGCTATCACTTGATCTAACAGTGTCAGGTTAATGCTGCGATTCAATTAATTTACTGTCAATCATATTCTGTAATGGCATTTATTGTTTTTTTGACAAATAAAAGAACGATGGCCTCTGGGCATCCGGCGACCATCCAGCCGTCCGGAAATATGAAACGTTTCTCTTGTACAGCACAAGCTATTCTCCAGTATCACATATCGCCCCCTGGGAGTGACAAAATGAAAACATTACGGTAACCCTTCAACGATGTCAAACGGAAACCAGTCACCGGGCGAAATGTTTGTAGAAGGCTTGTAACTACGAACCTGTCTACACTGAGGTAATGTATTACACAAAATTATGACCATGATCAGTAGAATATAATTGTATGTAGCAAAATAAATTATATTTATGTGGTAATACAGTAGTACACACTTGATGTACAGTTTATGAATAGTGTTTTGCTCTGGCAGTGATAATACAAATTAAAGCTTCCATGCACTTGACAGGTACATTTGACATGAAGTTCTACACTGGTGAAATGTAAAATTCCCAACATCACCGGACCACATCAAACCCACTGTGCACTACAAATTCCCCTCAAATAGGCCACCTATAGAAGCATATATGATACAACTGTTTGCCTAATGAGAATGCAGTGGACTAGAAACTCTGTGGAAAGAAAATGATATAGCAAAGGCTACTACTGTACATATATTATCTATATATAGCCAAAAGGCCAGAAGTGATGAATCTATTGATGTATGACCAAGCAGCCATCACACAGATAAAATGCACAATGGGGCACAGTACTACAGAAACTGTACTACTGTATTATATACTAGTACCAATATTAAATTATATCATAAATTATAGCAGAAGCAGTTGCCACTCAATCTGCACCTGAACATACTGTTGGTAACTTCATATAATGCTACAATACTACTGTATATATATTGCTAGTGAGAATGTCAACCCAACGATGATTTACTAACCGATGGGCAAACCTACTGTAGGAAGACCAGCCTACATACTGTAGATGATTGCCATGGACATGACACAAACTATTTGTACAGTAGGCTTCTGTGTTGAAGTAATATTGTATTTAAATATGTGTGCAGTATAACCATCAGATACTTATATTGGCTCGGGTTGTACTGTTTTGAACACCAGGTATGGAAAATAACAACAATGAAATTACTGTAGAAACCAAGTGAAAGATAACTGTTGGCCAAAAAAATTAACTCAATTGATAATATATAATATTGACCATCAATAATGGTCAAAATCATAGTATCGGTGTAGGTTACAGATCGATACCCCATTCTCTCCCATTATCTGCTATGCTCCCCCTTCTCCTCCCCTCCTCCTCACCCCCTTCTCCTCCCCCACCCCCCTCATTCCCCACCCAAACTACAAACAGTACTATGAACTCTGCAGATGGCATTGTTTATTCTATTGTCCATGTAATGGCAAGGACACAGAACAATGTACATTGTAAAAACTGATGCCACACCTATGAACAATGTTATTTCAAATTTGAAAATTAATGTACCTTGGGGTCAAGGCAGGGAATTATTTATCCAGTATCACATTACAAATTTCTGCATAATACAAAATGGTCAGATAACTTTACAAGTGGAAAGATGGAAAACCATTTTTTTTAATGTGAATCATAGTATTTTACATGGGACAAACATCAGCGCCTTAAACAATGCTTCACAAAAATTTGCCCACTAAATTATTCCCTGCGAGGTTACCATGACCCCCCCCCTCCTAATAATAATTATCACCAGCAATGATTTTCACAAATTTCTTACAGGTGCCAACACAAGCAACTTCAACACCAGTACACACTGATTGCTGGCTGATTATACCCTCCCCACACCCCCTTCCCCCTACCCCCAGCCCTTCCCAACCCAATATGCATCTGGTAATATAACGTAATTCCTCTCAAAACAAAAATTGCAGGGCATTGTACAGGAACATCAAAGTAAAAACAATCAGCTATATATCAAGGCTGCAGCACTGCCTTTTATATTACAGCCATTCCTCAGTGAGTAACCACTATTTACTAAACTTCCAATGGTTTTTATTGCTGCATTGCATTAGTATCTAACATGGCTATTACTGCTACGATGCTGTTAATTTCATTACAATTTATGCACATCATAATGTAAACCTAATAACAACCAAATCAAATCAAAACTTGTCAAATCAAAATGTCAAAGCATTGATAAATTTTTGATTGATACACACGTACATAGTACAGTATGTCTTAAATATATTATGGAAGATATTATAGGGTTGCTAAAGCACTTCAGCTATCTACGGACTTTTACGATTGAAGAGATTGAGAAATAATTGATTCAGAGCCAAGAGGATGACCGTAGCTTGTAGGGTCACAGGGAGCACAATGCTAGACTGTTCTCTTGTTCCTTAGGTAGATGGGAAATTGCACACTAGAGACAGGTATGAGAAAATGTAAATATCCCATAACTTACTGGGTTTGGTTATTTACGAGTGACGAGCTTACCTGTCTCCCCACAGCCTTAGCACCCTCGTTCTACCATGCCTAGAATGAACTGGTAACCTTTTAACACTGTGCGCCCTCTAAGACAGGCCCCTCCTGTAATTGCCCTTCCTTCTCATTCTACCATCCAAAGTGCCGACATCAAACGTCTTTCGATTGGAATTTTTTTTTTTAAAGGAATTCGTTAAGAACAGTACCTTAGGATTTGAGATTTTCTATCCACTGGGTAATTAAGAGTCTTTTCTTTAGAAGTCGTTCGCAGCCCGACAAGTATCCTTATTGAGGGAATTCTTTTTGGAGGGAATTTGGGGACTATTTTGAGATATAGCATACTAGAGACAGGTATGAGAAAAATAAATTACATAAACCAATTGGAGCCATATATATATATATAGACGTTCCTTTCAGAGGTCTCCTCTGTGTTGCAAAAGCACTTTGCAGCTCCCATATGAGACGAGTTAGTTCACACAATTAATGATACAAGGTACAGTATAAATTAAACATTCGTAAATTTACTTCTTCAGCAATGTCAACCTGAAATAACATAGATCCATACATTTATCATGAATGCATGATTCAACCTGCATTTTACAGATTCATTGTTGTCAAAATGTGAGTTCTTTCCCTTGAATCCTTGTAACCTTGAAACTGAATAAATTAATGTTTTCAACCTCCTGATTATGGTAAATGCAAGCTTCCTGCATGGGGAAATCCTTAACCAAGTTGCATTTTTAACAACAGTCACTTCCACAAGGTTTTGCAGAAAATTTATTCAAATAGCAAAATTCATGAATTTTCCTTGAATTTCTCACATTCTTCATGAGTGCTGTATAATTTCCATCTCAATTTCTTAGGTTAATTTCCGCAACTGTAGCCAAAGTGCAAAAAGAATTCATGGCTTTACTACATGTATGTATTTAAAGATATGTATACATGATATGATCTTGCAAGAATCTTATTGGTGCAATTACTGTACAGTATGTGCAGTACTACTGTACTTAGCGGAAATATGTCTGCAAGAGCCCAGTACTAAAACGTAACAAAGTTTGGCATGTAAGCTAGAAGGGAAAGTGCAGGATTTGAGAACAGACAGGTAAGAAATGAGTGGAGCAAATCCCTGACACTCCCCCTCCCCTCAAATCCCTGCCTCCTCCCCTTCATTCCCTACCCCACGTACCACTAAAGTCTAAAGGTTATGGCCGTGGCAGGGAGATTAGCTGGCAGGGACTCTGGCATGGTGATTGTGGAGTGGTAGCTCAGTGGTTAACCCCGGTGCCTCCCAAATATAAGGTCCCTGTTTCGAGTCCCTCCAAGATTAATGTATGTCGTCCAGTTACAGAGCTGTTGACAATTCATAATCATGGATGTTAAATACGAATGTAAGAGACTGACTTCGGTCAGCTTGCGGCTTTGATAAGCCAATGAGGTTTCTTCGCCAGTTCCTGCTTGCAGGAGGATCAAAAAAAAAAATACATACATACAATAAGAATACATAGTAGCCCTTGAACTTTTCCCTCTCAAATTTGAGGTAGCTGACAGCTCTAAATAGACCTGTACGACAATTCCAACCCCCTTTACGGGGCCCCTCATCTGGCACAGACACTCACTGAGCTTCTTCAAGAGGTCTACTGAATTATGTGCACTACTACTGTACACTGCGCAGTAGCTACATGTAACCTTATCGCTATGTACATATCAATTGACAATCATAGATGATTGCAATAACGTCTGCTTCCCTGTGAAAAAAACAAAATGTTTTTTTTTGTTCACTAAATCCTAAGAGAAACCGCTTCCTCCAAACTTAAATCTGAAGATTTCACCTGTAAGGAACCAGATTACCAGAACTTTATCCCAGAACTAAAAAAAATTGGTAATGTATATTAAATATATATACAGTATATATTCCTGTATGATAACCTCTGTTAACAACTCCCAAACAACCACATATCGAGCACTGTGAAACAGATTCACAGACAGACCAAACACCTATCCTATTGATCTACAGTATTGAACTTGGAAAGTGATCAAATTCAATGAAAAATAGGCACAAATTTTTTTAATCCATGAAAATATCACTTGTAAGCTCATGACAATATTTGACAGGTTATTTTGTTTCTTTTTGTCGGAAGTATAATGTCAAGTTTTATCATGGCACTCAACGATCTTTTTCGTAAACATTTGGAACGATTTCATGGCTTGATTAAAATGAATCAGCATATTGAAAGACTACCACAAGTTGTGCCAGTCACCAATGTCTATTATTGATTTCGGTGAATGCTAAAACCACATCAATATCGTGCAGTCTAGAAGCTCAAAGCTGTTACCAGGTTTAATTGTGACTGAGATTGTTCCAAAAATGTACAAAGATATACCAAAAATCGAACAAGAGAAGTGATGTGTTTCTTTAACACAAAAACAGCAATTGTTCTGACAACTTTTTTTTTTTTAGTTTTAAAAATTTTGTATTTTAAATGAACAAAAAGTTACCACAGAGTTTATGTTTATAACATTTCTTTAAATGAAAGATTTGGTTTATCAATTTGGGTTAAGACATGCTAACAATATGTATACTGAATGTTGACCAACTTGATTACGCAGTACTACGGTACTTATACTAAATGCATTCACATAAATTATACTAAATTAGAGACTACCGAATCAGTCAGTTTTATTTGCTCTTGCAGCGATATCTGATAAGAAGTAAATATGTCAATCAAACTGTGTCAACAAGCAACAACCACGACAACTGGATGTAACAACAACAAAATAAACTATGAAAATTGGATGACTTACTCGTTGTGCAACCTTGCATATCGATGATGCAGAAAGCATCTCTGCTGATCTCTCTGGAATTGAATGGACGGACTCTCACTGCAACCTTCACAGAAGACATCTTGGTAAGGATGGTATCTGCTCAAACAGGTTTGAATTTATAATTAATGAATTGATAAAACAGAAAAACAAAAAATATCCTGAATGGGAAGGAGGATAACCTCTCTACAGCCAAAGTATTATCCGATCGCTGTAATTATGTGACGGCTCGTCCGATAGACAATCCCCACTCTCTGTTTCCCAGTCGCAGATGTCTATGCTATAATTTCCCATATTGTTGTTGCATCTGGAAAAGAATCTTCACCATATTGAAAAAAATTGTTCATTCTGTTCGTTTGAAAATCAAAGACGGATGAAAAATCCTTGCTTTTCTTTCCCTGTTAATTCCTTTCGATGTTCTGTCCGTCTGTTAACGTGCTCGTCTCAAGGCGAAAGAAATTATCATCTTTCGTTTTGTTTTGCTTCCTTCCTTCCCTTTAGTCGTGCGGGTCTGCTGTTACCGGAAGACTCCTATTAAGTAAACCTCTCCCCTCTCGAACGCAGCGAGTCCCTACGTTTGAATCCGTAATGGATTTTCTCTTTGCCGAGTGTTATTACGTCAAGACACCTTGTGCATCGTCAAATGAACCTCATAAATTATAGGCGGCTCTCTCTCTCTCTCTCTGTGCATGTAATTCCCTGCTGCTGTTGCTGTTGCTGCTTCTGCTAGATCTATGGATACATCCGCATAGCCAGGGTAAATTAAGCTCACACTGCTCAAAGACAATGCACGCTAATCTAACCTAATTTGCATTTCTGCACACACACAGGAGTTGCAGTATGCAGCACCGTCACTCCACGGCTACAAAATGAGATGAGACATACGGCCTTAAATTTAGCATCTACGTCAGCTTGTTCTCGTCCCGAGTTACCATGGCAACAGGCCAGCCTCTTCTTTTACCCTTTTGAATAAGAAATAGGGGAGATAAAAAAAAAAGCCCGAGGTGAAGTGGAATTTTTGTCAAAATTTTTAGCTGAAGTCTCCGAGAAATTTTCGGCGAATGTCACATATTTTGAAAATGGAAAGAAACAACAAACAGTTTTGTGATCCGTTAACTTCTAACCTCAGATAAGCATCGTCGGAAGACAAATTTTGTAGGGACACGTTTCCTAGGGAGTGATGCATCATGTCTCATACCCTTTGATCACACGCATGGGGTGCAAAACATAAGCGAATCTTAAATTCCGTATGATGGGAATCAGATTCCCTTTCGACGAAAAGGTCGAATAAATTTCCATCATCGTGCGGAGCGAATGTTTCATTAATATGAGGTGTTTTCTTTTGAGAGATAGTCTTGCCTTTACCGTCTGGCTCTTGCTGGTATAAATATTGCAACAGATTATGTAACAATGTGGGTGTGTGTAGGGTTAAACATGATTCAATAAACTAACACTATTTGATTGAAACTTCCGAGCTACTGTACGTACCTCTTTCCCCTGCACCTGAAGTAAATGTACAGTACATACTCGATCATGAATGACAAATTTAAGAAATAGAGTATCTTCCACATATTATGTACATTTCAAGGAACTACTTCAAGTAGGGAATCTTGGGATTGACGTAATTATCTTCTCTGGGCCACTGGAAGGAGTTTCTGATTGGTGGGGGCAATCAAGGGTGGTTATCTGTGTCTTGGGGAGGGGTCTTAGGGATGGAGCTTTCCCATTGAGAAATGTTGCCATGATTAAGGATACTATACATATTGCCATTTTTTATGTTAATTGTTGCTCGCACAATTTTTCATTTTTTTCCGGCAAGTCTACCTAGTGCAGCCCTAAAATGGTCAGAAATCTTTAAGAGAATAGTTACAATTGAAACAATACCCATATTTTGCTAAAGAATAAGGAAGTACTTGAGAAGGTCCAGAGGAAGGCTACTAGGTTGATTAGTTCCTTTTAAAGAGTGTTCCTTATTATAGGCGGTTACAACTGTTGAATCTCACCACACTGGAGCTTAGGAGGTTACGTGGGGACTTGATTCAGGTTTACAAGATTTTGTATGGTTTTGACAATTTATCCTTCACTGACTTTTTCATGTTTACTTAGTTGTAACAGAGATCATTGTCTTAAACTCCAAAAGTTACAAAGTAGGATTAATATTCCACATAACTTTTTTTTTTTCTGGGCTAAAGCTACAGTGGTGCTCTCATATTTAAATCTATTGCATCAAAATTTTAAAATTTGGGAATAGTATCATATTATTCTGGCAAGCTCAAGAGCTGATAATTACAAGAAAATACTGCAGATTTTTTCATTCCATCTCCAGTTTGCATTAATCATTTTTACCTCATAGGTCAAATATTTACGTAAATATGATGGCAATTTACCAAGTAAGGAGACCAACATAGAGCATTTTAACTCAAAGATATTTCATTACTACAACAGAATATAATGTTAAAATACAATACAAATATCATAAATAATGATTCCTTTCTATTCAGAAAATTTACAACTAAACTTGTAATTAATCCAGACACTTTTGTTGCAACATTGATGACTTTCATTGTAAATACACAAGCCCGGAAGAAATTTAAAAAGCATTCTTGAAACTCTTTGAAGCCCAAAATTATGTTCAGCATTATGACATGGTCATCTTCAGACACATTAACATATTTTGTGATTATTTGAAAAGAAATTTAAACAGTTTTTTGTAACTTTTTGAAAGCTGTAATGTTATGTTCAGCATTATGGAACAGTACAATATATGTGTGCATATATTCACAAAGACAAATGATACTAATAAAGAAATCTCTCTGGTGATTCATCCAGAGAAATGTAAATATTATACTAAACCACTGAGCATACGACATAAAGTATGTAAACACTGGACACTGGAAGCATCATTCATTGTATACATTGCCACAAAGTTAACCAAACCATATTGCCAGACACAATTGCACTAATACTTTTATAAATTTGTGACATTTCGTTTTATCAGTCCCATTGCAAATTACATTTCAGACCAAATTTTGTGTTATAATACAACCGTCAAAGTTACTTAAAAAAAGAGAAGAAACAGGATTTGAAATCTTGTTGAGGTTGCGGATGCAGCGATTCATCTTTTTTAAAGTAATTTGTGAAAACATCAAACAGTTAACTTTCATGTTGCAGTACCTGTAGCCTGCAGAATGCATTTATCCTATTAGATTCACCAAAAGGTATAATGTTGGGCACCATCAGTGCTCTGTGCAAACTCTTTGCAGACCATCTTCTGATACAAAAATTGTGTGCACTGTATGCCTTGGGGATTAGTTTCAATCCTCATTTCAGCGCTAATACTTATTAAGCAAAGAAGGATACATATGAGTGGTACCTGCTATGGAATTAACTGTGGAAGCCTTTGAGGTTTTCTTTGAAATGATTTATCCAGTATCGCACCACAAAATGTAATATGGGCAGATTGCTTATAGATACAAATTTATGCAAAGGTGTATATGTCATTTTGTACATAGCTAGGAGACCTACTGTAGTACATTATAACAGACAAAAAGATTTCAAAACTGCTACACAAAATGAGAACACTGACTTATTCCCTGCACTTTCTCCAGATTTTAATAACCTCTTGTAACATTATGGCAACCAAATTTATTTTTATTTCATGGTATGAGAAGCACAATAAGCCTCTTTAAGTCAGTATCTTATTTCTACCACAAGACACTAAATAAATCTCGAGAGAAAATGCTGTTAAGAAACTGTACTTAAATACAATTCTGCATAAAGTGAAAAAAAACTGTGTACTGTAGACCTGTATATAAATTGATTAAATCCAGACTGCCTCACATTTAATCCTCTGCAACAATTTACATGATACCGGTAGGACTTAGCTTTAATCTGCAATAGGGATGGCCCACAGCTCAATGGCTTAATACTTTAAACCTCTTACAAGTAGTGATCCTGGTTCTAAGGCCCATTCGATCTCTTTAAATACTGTATGAAACACAGATAGAAGGAAGTCAATAGTTTATTCACTGCAGTGAAGAAACTGTTAATTCCTTTAAATTCCAAATAAACTATATGTTATAGATCTCTAGAGATGACTTGTGTTCAATATTAGAATATTCTGTTTCATGTATACATCTTTGTCTAATGAAATGCCAGTCTGGTAAAAATATATCTTCAATATTGCTTTTAATGGTCAAATGAAAAAGATTGATAGATTTCTACTCTAGAATAATAGAAAATATTTTCATAATTTCATCATAAATTGCAAAATTTGTAACCTATCAAGTGGTGTGGGGGGAAGTGAGGTAGGGGCATTGAATACTCCATACACAATGTTACGGCTACCTATGTATAGTCTATGTCAAAATAACAGGAACTTCTTACACCTAATCCCACTAAAGAGTATGGTGGTTACTTAGTTGTAATTATGTTACACAATTGGAACCCTAGCTAATTGAAATTTAACGTCCCACTAAATTGCTAACTTATCAGTGATATAATTTAATCTTAATCATTTCAATACACAGCAACTCTTTAGCAAATTATGACAATTATTAATTTCCACCAGTTAACATGAAGTATTAGTCTGACATGAGCCTCATTTAGAATCCAAATGCCAACCCAGGGAGCAGCAATTAACTTTCACTTGTGCAAACATGAACCTTCAACTTTTTAACATTTCAACCTTTGACCTAATTCAGCCCAATGTTATGACATCTGGTGGTTAGGACTGAATGAGTTTTGTAGACATTTAACCATTGCTAGGCAACCTCGGCATAAAAATGTTATACATACAGCAGGTTTTACCTGTTTCAGTAAGGCCTAACTTAAAAATTATAGGCACACAGACCATGATACGGATGTATGACTACTGCATTGCTAGTTGTTCTAACGTAAACTTCGCCTAGACATTGGGAGGATACGGCTGTGCAGTGACATACATTACAACGTTTACTTATATTAAAATTGTATATCATCATAAAAATTGCAGTCGTTGGTATTTACCCTTCGTGAACTTAATGTATGCAAAGAAGAGATAACTAATGAAGAGAAATATGAAATATAGCTATATGTGCATACCTTTATCCAAAACAATGGGGCTATTCGACGTCAAAATTATGCAAAATGTTCTCCTCGAGCCTAGTAATAGTATTCTGCGTAACTTCAGTGTTACAGTCAGTTCAACCGGTGCCACACCAAATGTGTTAAATGTCTGTGCGGTGCTATGTCACCGCCTTTCAAAGTTATTCGGTGTGCAATCAATTAAACGAGTAGGATTTGGTAAAGTGTCGTGCTACCAGTTAAAAGGGCCTTTCGTGTTATTTGCAGCATACTGTAGCTTTATATAAATATTCGTAAAAGCGGAAGAACGTTTGAATGAGTGCTCAGTCAGTTACCATTAGAACGCTGTAGATTCTGCTTTTTGGCTAAGATTATGTGTAGTATCTGTTTGCTTTCCCACGTGATACATATCTGATGTAACATGGTTATGATCATACAGTTTACTGTCTCGATGTTAGGGGCCTCGGGCAGCCGTGCTAAGAATGGATCACTAAGCAGTTTGGTTTTCATGACCAGGCTCTATCTTGGGTGACTTTTCTTAACATTCGTGAAGCAACAGTAATCATTGAATATGTGTGTGCATACATGTTTCAATGACAGTAATTTCATTCTTTTATATGGTGAGATGACTGACTAAGCCATGATTTTAATGTAACTAATTTAATGTAGAAACAATATTGCTGATGTGTGTTTTTTTATTAGGTGAATGTATGACAGAACAGTTTTTAATTGATCTTTGCTTCATTTATTCTAATTTAGTTCATCATTCTCAAAATGAAATTTTTCACATGAAAAACAAATGTATCCCTTGATATAAAAAATAACAGAGTAGAATTAACTTTGATTTCACAAGTTTTATGGTGAGTACTTTAATGTTTATATCAGAATTAATATCATTATTTTTATTTGATGGATACAGCTGCAGATGAATGCATAAAAAAAAATTGAAAATATATTTTCTTCATATTTTTAATTGTTATTTTAAAACAAAGAGATGGGCTGATTCATTTGTTTTTACTTATCTCATTATTACATTATTAGATATATTATTATTTTTATAGAAAATACTGTTCTCCAAACTATTGTAGTTTTAGTTAACCATGTATCAGCAAAGTTAGAAAAACTCTCTAAATTGTGAATTCCTTGGAAGGATTTTGTTTTCATCATTATTTCAAAAACCTCCTTAATACCACAGACGGCCCCTTTAATAAAACTTATGATTATTCAGTTCCATCTCGCAAACAGTTGCAATTATACTTTGACTTCAAAAACATGTGTTAGCGCAGATTGCACAATAACATCGCGTTGCATCTGTGGAAGTGTGCAGCTAGTTGTCACTTATCCTGCGCATTCTGTGGACGATATTGGGGTACTAGAACTGGGGAAGCTACTCAGAGATGATTGCAGCCTTACTTAATGCTGCGGCGATGGTTCTTGAGGCGGCTAAAATGAAAAAGGCTTCAATAAAGTCTCTCATTTACGAAAGTAGTTACTGGGTATGCCTACAGTTACACTGTCTACATAACGTATGCCTACCTAGTCCTAGGCTAGACACCTAACTAAGTTTGTCTCGCGTAAGTAAGGGTTAGGCCTAGATCAGGGTTTCCCTAACTTTATCCCCCCACGAACCCCCTGTGGATATCAGAGTTGTCCACGAACCCCCAACTTTGCGAGACACTATCTGAGTCATAATTATACTATAATACGCATAACAGTGCTTCGTAAAAGATTCATAAAGGTCATCGTGTAATATTGTAATGAAAAAAAAAACAATGAGATGAACAAATATTCATTTGGAAACTTCAATATCAGATCAGCACTTTATCTTCATGACGTACTGTCATGCGTACACCAACTTCACCAAAGTCATGCGGCATGTGTCTGTTTCATAATTCAGTTAGTTATCACACGCACGGTACGGTACTACTATGGCAACATATGCGTATGGAACGGGAAAAGAGTTTGTCGATGGGTACAACTTTTGTACATTACTAAATTATATGATATATCAGATTTTAGTTCAACAAAAAGTACTCTAGTTTTGACTTTCAGAAATGTCTCATGAACCCCTGAGATGGACTCACTCACCCCCTGGGGGTTCATGCTACCCAGTTAGGGAACCCCTCGCCTAGATTATAATGTTCTGTGTTGCATGTCCTTCATCAAATTCCCATGTTAACACATCCTTTAAAAGCAATAACAATGGTGCATAATGTTGTACAACCAGCAACATCTCATTCTCTATTTATTATGTTTCTGGTCTGTTACCATGATATGTGACTGCAGTAAATTGTTAGATTATGGGTATGGCCAGTCTGCCTCAAGCCAAGCTGATATACTGTCATAAAGTTGCTAAAATGTTAATTGAGAAATTTATTTTCCATTTTGTTTTCCCCTAGGATAAAAGCCGTCTCTCAGCAGTTACTATGGAAACACAGCGATATCTACCAATCATAGAGAAGCTTATTGAAGAGACTGGTGCTCATGAAAGCAATATGTTATCAGATTGTCTCCTGAGAGTTGTTACCTATGAACTTCTCTTCGGGAAAGGTCTTGGTGGAAGAGATGCTGGTAGTTTCCGTAAAGGGATAAGGCCCTACCAACGGAAAATGAAAGACGCATTGAAAAAACTTAAGGAAGACATGGGTGCATCAAATGGGAAAGAGTTATTGGAAAAATTTGGCTTACAAGCCAAAGAAGGTACATGTAAAACTATCCTTGATGTGATTATTATGATATGGGCATTTACATACCGTATACTGATACTTGAAATCAATGTTTCAACATTTCATCTCTAATCTTTGTAACATGGAAAAGGTGGCTATCCTCACAATTTATTCCTTGCAGGATTTTTCTATAACAAACTTAAAGGGTGTGAAGACTCGCGCACAAAGAAACATCTCATGCCGGTAATCTGACCTAGTTTAGAATGATGTGTAACAGAAGTGTTAGACACCACCATCGATCCCAGAAAATACACACACAGCTTGATACCGTCGGTAATTAGACACTAGTGTACAGTCAATAGATACAGCTACGGTCAATACCCACAACACAGTGAACATAGCAGGCTTAGCAGCGATGGCCATCTCAGGTCTAGATAAAAGATAAGAAGGCATCATGTTTCATTACTGTCTGCATTTTGTAGCAACAAGAAGAAAACTTCACTTGAAAGCAACGGAAAGTTAATTTTTTCAGAGCGCGGCACACGGTTTGGGGCGAGTCTTCAATGCCTTTAAGGATGCAGCTTGCTATTATTCGTCATTAATGCTTAAAATATGCTTTTCCCAGATCCGATGCCAAGATGGGTGAGAGTGAATTTACTGAAGACAACAGTACAAGAAGTGGAGGAGACCTTCATCGCTGATGGCTGTATTTGCATTTTAAGCTGGAAGGAGGTAGGCGACTTAGTAAGAGGCAAGGATGCCAAAGCTATTAGGTAAGTACTTTTTTTAAAGTTTGCATTTTGATAATTTAAGTAAATGTAGAAATAATTACTATTCAGTGTACAAGTGATGTAACCGATATTAGCATTTTTGAGGCGGAATATTTAGAAGGGGGAGGGAATGGTGGCATCAGATTGCTGTGTTTGCATTGTACGATTGTTGCCATTGCAAAAGATGACTAGGTAAGAGACAAAGATGTAAAATGAATTTTAAATTTAAAGGAAGGAAGAAAACAAAAGAAATCATTAATATGAAAGCAGGTTTTGATTTACAAGTGATATAATGTATCAACATTTTTAGTGGGGAAAACAGAGGAGGGGAGTCTGTGGTGGCATGAAATTGTTGTGTTTGCATTTAAGGAAAACTTGGTTGGAGATATGGATGTAAAATGTTCATTGAATTATGAGTTTTAAGTTATAAATGAAAAAAAAACATTGATTTGTGAGTACATTTTTGCATTGATTTTGATCAAACTGTGATACCACAATTCCTATCATCATAAAATCTATTAGCCTGTCTATTTCTTTTGTCATTTTAGAAATAATTTCATTAGAAAAAAAAATAGACACAATTTCTGAACTTTTGAATATTGACCATGTACTTCTTTTTCATGTTAAATATTCTGTTTACAACAGTGTATGATTAATAAAACTTGAACATAAAACAATCAGTAATTATTCAATTGTCACATACATCTGACGAAGCAATCTTTTAGGCTGTCTTCATTCATAATCTTATTTACCGCAAACTTTCTGGTTCGAGAAAATCTTTGACATAATGCCAGAGCAAAATCTGTGTATTAGTATCAGTGGCAAAGAATTAGAACACTTTTCTTTCTAACAGTTGTCTGTTGCCTTCTCTTTTTGATTTTTCAATTCAATTTTGACCAATTTTTAGTTCTTTGATGGACGAGTACACCAAGTCCCTACAACCGTGGCAGTTTATGTCAGATCTGCACCTTCCAGATGTCCTGGTCTTTTCTCCTGCAACTCCATTGTTCAAACACCACCTCACCTTGGATAAGAAGATCATTTTGATGGATAAGGTTGGCTTCCCAAAGAACGATTTTTTATTTCGTAGAATCTTAGGTTTATGACTTGAAGTCTGATATCTTAAAAATTAACAGAAACTTAAGAGTTTTAATATTGATACACTTAGATGTTAACCATGATTACATCATTGAGTGAAATTTAACATTAACCTACTTTCATTCTGCTCATGAGATGACGAATGATGGACCCAACCTTGATTTAGAACATAGCAACTCAAGAAAATTTCTCAATTGTTATTACAAGTAGGCAGTGCAAATGCATATATCCAAACTTTGGTTTTCCTCTGTTGACATCATACACTTCAGTTGTGTGCTATATTTAGCTATTACAGTGTTGTTCATGGTCATTGGACACCGTCGAAGAATCTAGAGACAAGCATTGCATTAATTACTGTATATGACAGCTCTCTGTTTTGATTTTACTACACTTTTGATATTTACCTATCCTATAATCCATAAAATGCAGTTCTAGATGTAAGTATATGAACAACCAACACAAACAGAAATTATAGACGAATTTAAAAAGGAGAGAAATTTTGGCTAGAACAGGATTCAAACCATTAAGCTCAGGATTAGTCCTGTGTGCTACAAACTGACCATTGTGGTCAAGTGGTTAAGGCAGCGAACCTGTGATATAAGGTTTGAAGGTTCGAGTCCCGGCCAAAAATTTATGTGGCCTTGTCTCCATTGCCTCTCTTCACCAAGGCGTATAAATGGGAACTTTCGTCAGTTTGTGGCTGTACCCTTGAACCAGTGACCTCAGGATTAGTCCTGTGTGCTACAAACTGAGCTATCTATTGTGCACACTTTCTTTGGTGTGTAGGTGTGACAAGTTACCAATGAGCTGGGGTTGTCTTGTTAAGTCGTGGAGGGGGGGGGGGCCTTGGCATCAGACAAGACTGTACACCTTCAAATTCAATTTTTAGCTTTAGTAGTGATTGCTATATAGCAATTTCAGTCATTTTTCAGCATTTTTTCTTTCGCAATCAGCTGCACCCATCATAACCTGCTTTTAATATCCTGTTTTATAGATATTTAATTGCACAATTCAATACATTTCTTTTCATGTTTCCTTCTCCAGGCTTCCTGTATACCAGCAAGGGTCCTATCGCCACCTATAGACGGTCATGTGGTAGACGCATGTGCTGCTCCTGGAAACAAAACAAACCATCTCTCATGTATTATGCAAAACACAGGGTATGTATTAATATTATATCTTATATTTAGCAGTTCAATGTTGCTGATTTCTGTGGAAAGTCATGTTTTCTTAACAGTTTTTTCATGTTTCCTGAAAAGTTTGAATTGCAAAGGCAAGTATAATAATATCAACAAAACTTTAAGAGTGTGAAGATTTTGCAGTGTGACTTTATATTAACCCTCTAGGCTGAACTGTTTGCTAGGCTGTTAATGAGTCATAAACTATGAGACATTCCATTGTGCTAAAATATTCTCAAATACACAATGCAAAGATCCCAGAATGTTTTATGTACCAAATTGTGGCAAAAGAGATACTTCATATAGCATTCCTAAGGAATAATGCACTAGTTCATGCAGTGGGCACAACTGATTGTAGTCAGGCATGGCAAGATCAGGGAGGGTCAGGGCCTTCAGCTATAGGGCCCAAGGTTAGTTGAGGGGCCCAGGGAAATATTGGATATGGAAGAATGTATTCTCATACTCATTATATACTTAGGAAATATGAAGATTTCAATAAGGGAGCCTGGTGACAGAATTGTCACCAGGGCCAGAAATTGGATCTTGAGGTGCCTGAATGCTGTTGGAAGTGCTGTTTGTAACTATGTGTGATTTTTAGATAACTGTAGGAATGCAGTGCAATCAAATATTATGAATTCTGTCATTTATCTATCGCAGAAAAGTCTTTGCCTTTGACCTGGACCAAAAGAGGACAGAAACCTTAAAAGCTATGGTGGAGAAGTCAGGTTCTACCAACGTGGAAGCCCAGTGTGCGGACTTCTTAGAGGTTGACCCTACAGATCCCAAATATGTGAAGGTCACTCACATCTTGACCGATCCATCCTGCTCCGGTTCAGGAATAGTGTCACGAAAGGACCATCTGACAGGTGAGACCACCAGCCGCACCAGACTGAAGTTACTGCGAGGTCTCCAGCTTCGGATTCTGAACCACGCGATGAGCTTTCCAGCGGTAGAGAGAGTCATCTACTCGACTTGTTCGGTACACAGAGAGGAGAATGAAGAGGTTGTCTGGAGGATTCTGGAAGCTAACCCAGAATTTGACTTGGAGACCGTACTGCCCTCTTGGCACCATCGCCCGACCAAAGCCAGTTCACGAGACGAGGAGGGTGAAGATCAGAACGAAGAGGAGTATTACGAAACGGATGTGAATTATTCGCATTTGAGAGAAAAACTAGACGAGGAGATAACAAGGAAATGTTTAAGAGCTTCTTTTAATGAGGACAAAACTAATGGTTTCTTCGTGGCTCTTTTCAAGAAGTCAAGAAACTTTTCCAACGAGACCGGGCAAGGAGAAGGCGAACAAACAGTAGGAGAAGATGAAACCCAGGAAGGAGAAGTGGAGGGTAACTGTAAAGATGATGAATATGCAGAGGTTGAACAAGTAAAACAAGACAGAAGTAAACTAATGGATGCATCAGAACATGGCCTTGATGCAACAACAAAATCTAAAAAGAGAGGATTTTCACACTCTGCTGAGGCGGACTCGTCGTGGATTAAAGGGGAAAACTCTTTGAAAAAGAAGAAGAAAAAGAGGAAGAAAGACAAAACTAGAGACAAATCTGTTCTAAATGAAGATGATTTTGAAGATGTCAAACAATTTGACCATTCCTTAGAGGATGCTAAAGTGACACTGACATCTGACGATGCAGATAATGACGTCGATGTCAAGGCAGACGTCGGTAAGAGGATAAAGAAGAGGAAGCGACAAGATTTGATTGAAGAATCACAGGGGAGTCATGATATTGGTGTAAATAATGTGAGGGAAGATACTCAAGACTGTTTAGAAGAGGGCAAAAGAAAACCTAAAAAGAAGAAGAAAGATAAGAATAAAGAATTAATGAATGAATCTATTATTAGTACAAATGTTGAAGACAATGTAGAAAATATGGAGAAAGAGGTCTCTGTTCTGAAAAGTGAAGAAGATGACGTACAAAGGAAAAAGCAAAAGAGAAAAAGGAAGGTAATAACAGAAGTCAATGGAGTCGATGATAATGTACGGAACTCGTTGGACCCAGAGGGTGAGAGAGATGGAATAGGTTCTGGTGTTGTTGAAGGAAAACAAAGAGAAGAAGATGGTAGTGAGAGTCAAAGAAGAAGAAAGAAGAAGAAAAAGGAGACAAAGAAGAACCTTGCAGAGGAAGTAGGAGATGGGATAAGAAATGATGATTTAGGGAAGGGTGAGAGGGAGGTAAGAAAGAAGGACAAGGGGGCAAAGAAGGACCTTGCAGAGAGAGCAGGAGATGGAATAAGGAATGAAGATGAAGAGAAGGGTGAGAGGGAGAAAAGAAAGAAGAAAAAGAAGAAGAAGACAAAGGATGATATTAAATTAAATTAAATATGATAGGTAGCATCTAAAGAGATGAGGGAGGATTACCTTGGCTCTAATGTTGGTATAAATGAAGATAGTGAGAATTAGAAGTGAAGGATAAAAGGACAAGAAGAGAAGGAGTGATTTTTGAATGAAAATTTACTGGTCTTTATGCTGTTATTAGAAGGGGAATTGTATGGAATCTAAGGCTTTTTGCATAGGATCTAGGGCAGTATGCAGCTTCACAGATTTGTCGAGGATGAAACGTCCTAAAAAGGATTTGTGACTGAATTGATGAGGATATTCCAAATGTGTAACATATGAAAGTGAAATTTTACAGGTTTTTCACAGAAGTGGGGGAAACCTTGCAGTGAAATTAGAAGCTGAGGGATACAGAAAAATGTAAGCATTTTCAAATAATTCATTTTTGAAGATTGAGGAAGCCTTGTTCTTCCATGTAGCTTCTTAGTGTCAATGGTATACTGATATTTTATTGAATATTTTATTTACTGTATACTTGTAAAAATTGAAGGAAAATTTCTTTGACACTGTGCAAACAAGAAATAAACAACTGTGAAATGTAAAGATTTGTAATCTTTGTCTTAACTGTTTAAATGTACACACCTATCTTTCAAACGTGATATTCTTTCAGTTGGTTAAATAAGGGAAATAATAAATACAGATTTTCCTTTCATACAACGATTATTAACCAATTTATGGCTATGGGAAATATGTTTTGGTATTTGGGTCAACAGTGGCGGAGCGTCCATACAGTCAAGGGGGCGTAGGCCCCCCCTGACGGACTCAAATGGACTGCTGGCGCCCTTTTCAGCTTTTTACCACTTTTTACTTATTCGCTATTATTGACTTTTTTATTGCACTCTCATCTACCTATTTTGTCACATTTTGTTGGTGTAATTTTCTGACAAAATGCTCTAATGGCAGTCTTTAATTTATCGGCACTTTCGTTGTACGAAACTATTTCCAAGAACTGTATGGGGTTTTCGATCGCAGTGGCTGAAATAGTAATATAGACCAAACTGTAAGTCAGCATGCAGTGTACATGATATGCCGCTCCATGATCAGTGTGTTGATTAGTGCAGTAGGTTATTTGTTAGTTGACAATCGGAACGTGTGTAACATAGGCCTATACTTGTTTCATCTCTGCTATCACAAAATACCCATATTAACTTCCGAGTTGTCACAAATGGCGATGACACCTATTTATTCTTCGTTTAACTGCAAATTAGCAAGGCCCGGAAAGTGTCATTTCCGGTGATCTAGGGAGTATCTTTACTCAATAAATTTCTGTATGTTCCGCGCCAACTTGTGGTGGCCCTCCGCTTAGATCGTATCGAAAGCGCCCCTACAGACCATTATCATAACTTTGGAATGAAACCTGTCGGGGGGTAGCAGAAGCCAGTTAATTCTAAGTTAATTCTTCGTTTCATGCATTTTGTTTTTTAGACCAATTCCACTATTCGAAGTGATATATGAAAGGGCACTTTTCATTACAAAGAAAACCTGGAGGGCACTTCTGAAGTACAAAAATTGGGGGAAGGATACCTTTGTGATTTATTAATACGGGCACTTTTTATTGTCTCTCAGCTGAATTGGAAATATAACTCATTAATATAGCAGGTCAGGTTTGATGTACATTTTAGATTTTTAGTAAAGGATCATATTTGATATCAAAATTCTGAGAAATTGATTCCAGTGGATAGGAGACTTGCTAAAATAGCTAACATTATCAGTAACAAAATACACACATAACAACAGATGACAAAAACAATGCACTTACACTTTATAATTGATTTATTTACACAGCAAGAGTGGAAAATGTTTCATCTAAATAAATATATATTTCTTTCAAAATATCATTGACAAAATTTCCTTCCCAGCCACCTTATTCAAAATTATTAACCATGAGAGTTACAGAAACCGTATTTGAATTATAAAACCTTCAATAAAGAAATACAGCATGTTTGTTAAACATCTCAACAGTTTTCTGTTGGTGTTCTTAGACTAGCCTAACTATATCCACTATTAAGAAACAATGATTGTGTGGTATTTCCCAAGTTCAGTTTAAAAGGTCATGTTGAGTCATTAGCCAGTCTTACCTATCTGTGTGTACCCTGAGGGACATCCCATAGGGTGCGGCGACAAACCAGCCCACAACTATATTTACAAGTGCGCTTTGCAGGTACTCATTTAAACACCAGAGAGACGAGAAGGCAATGAAGATTAACTGCCTTCTCCCGAGAACACAACATAAAGAATCTGTTCAGGACTCAAACCATTGCCAGGTCTATTGCCTTTCCATTTGACCACAACACTCCAACTATGCATGCACTATGTAAAGTGAACCATTTAAGTTTAGGAGATGGCACAAAACTCTTCCCTACTCGAAGCAAACCTAACCTGTCCCTTTCCTTCTTGATGGTAACTACCACACTGAAGAGAACCTTACCATGTCACTTTAAACGGTGGCTACCACCTCTTATTTTTAAACAACCATAAAAAAAATAATCATAGCAAACAGATAAGTGAAGGAAGATGTTATCAAGCTGAAAGTGGTTGCTTGTCGACAAATTATTCAAACTTATGCATTTCCGACGTGACTTTTATCTCATATTTCTGTAAAAAAAAACAAGGCCTTGCTCGTTCACATAAATCAAATCATATAAGTTGTTAAAAGTGTTCTTATGAGGATTCTTTCCTCACTATTCCAGACTGAACTTCAAAAATTCTAAGATCTAAAAAAGAGGTTTTTCCTTTTCCCTGCTTAGTTCAGTTTTCCAGGCCTGTGATGTCTAAAACTGATATTATACATTTTCCATTATGCTTTAAGAAGATCTTACTAAGTTTAAAACTATTTTACAACAATGAAAGACTGAAGAGACTAATGATAAACTTCTCAACATGTTTCCTCCACATAATTAATACTACTTTACTTCATGGGACATATGCAAGGTAGACACTGTACAACTTATGTGATGTATGCAACATGAATGGTAGTTTCTGTGACCTTCATTAATTCATTACAAGTAATAGATGTTCCAATAGAGTTTTACAAAATGTATATCATGCTTCACGTGCAATTTCATGCACTTATCAACAGGGACGTAGCCAGGGGGAGCAACTGCTTTCCCCCTTTCAGTGTCGAAAAAATGTTAAAAACTGTTGTTTTTTTTGGCATGGTATTTTGTCAGTGCTCTTTTGATCTTGAATACTCGTCAGCTCTGTTAACTCTATTATAATCGTAGTAACATTCAGGCCTATTGATTCAGCTACTTGGTTTGGCAGATGCAATTAGCTAAATTTATCCTATACCCTATTGCCAGCCTATCTTTGGCCACTGCGTAATAAACAATGGATCTGGATAATCTACAATCCGGATCACATAGTTCTTGCCAATCAAGGTTTTATATTTACTTAGATCCTCTGTGATACTTTCCTGCAAGTTGCTATTTCTACCACACAATTCCAAATTCAGTACTATAATTTAAAAAATCATCTTCTTTATCAAGTAATTTAATAACTGATCTTTGTTTTTATTTTTCCTAACCTTGTTTATATTTGTTTCATTGATTAAGTGATTGATTTGTTTATCTTTTTCTTCTTATTTTGCTTTGACAACATTATTCCACTAATTTACTCTTACGTATCTTACATTTGTACTTCTCAAGATTTTACTCCAGTCCCATGAAATAGTGCTTTGAGACATAATGTAAAGCACTATACAACTATACATTATTATCATGATTAAAATGTTTCACTTTGAATTGACTTTGAATGTTAGCAGTGCACCGGCAATCAATACATGTAACTATCACATTGCTAAAATACATTGTTGTTTTAGGCAAATATGACTTTGTAGCAAAAATGCAACATTTCACCATGTACAGAAAATGAAACGGGTTACTTCTCCATGAAAGGAGTTAAGATTTTTCCTTAAATCCTTACAAACAGCTATTGTTGGGACCAATAAACAAAAAATACATCTCTTCCTTTCTTCACAAAAACAAAACATAACAGTCTTTTGTCATAACTCGAGATATCTCTCACTGACAACTATACATTTAAATTAGGTATACATCGACTGCCATTTGGCTCCATTGACAATTGTACAAATCTTCAAAAAGTGCTGTCAAGAAACAGATGACAATTAGCATTCATTTTTATACTTTTTCTCTCCCCCTCTTTTCTGGACACTAGATAGATTAAGGTTTTCACTATATCCATCATGGCCATATCAAGATTCTTGGCATCAACAAAGACAACTTGTCTTGGTCTTCTTTCCCTAAAATAAATGTCTTGTTTTGTTTCACTTAGTACAATACCAGCTGTCATGGCTCTGTTGAGCTTGTTAAGGGTAAAAAACAGGACACAGTGATAGAACACTGAACAGGTGAACTGATTTGGCACTGTCACTGTTTAAGTAAGAAAATGATAAAACATACAATCTCTGGCAAAAGGAATAGCCACCCCTAGCCCCCATCACATCCCTCCCCTATCCCATCTAAATCCAAGTCCAGTCCACCTCCCTCCCCCTCCCAAACATAATCCTCTTCTGAAGTAAAAAAAAGTTTTGTTACATCTCTGTCTGAATCAAGTCAATTTTTTTCCTGAGGGATTTCATTGTAAGTTGGTCTCTCTTTAGAAAGTCTTTTGGCCACACTTTATACTGTTAAACTGGAAATTTCTGGTCAATTCTGACCAGTACTTTCTACCACCTTTCACAAAAATATCTCTACCTTAGACCTGATGACAAGTATGCACTCTTCTAAAAGTATGCAATCATGAAAAAAAGGGTTCCATATATTAGAATGGCTGGTAAGTATGTCTTGAGGAATCCTTTTAATCTATGGACGGAAGAAAGGGAGATAAAAGAAGATCACACATTTATAAGCAGTTTATTTCAAGTTTTTTAACAATCTGTTACAGAAGCTGCTTGCATATGATAACACTAGTACACTTTACACAAAATCCAATTTTTGTTTGTACTCATTAGGTATTTCTCTGGATTTATCCACTGAATTTTAAAACAATAACATCTTACATTTGCCCCAGAATATTATAGAAATTAGGTTTTTTGATATATGAAAGTGTTCACGCCTTACACTAAGTGTTGATAATCACTGTTAAATGTTCTGAGACTGATGCAATGCCCTAAACATGTACTGCTCTAGTACTTGCTGATTGTAATACAGAAAGGAACAATATATTTTGTGCTCAATTGCTTGCATGATGAGACAGACCCTTTAGACACCTAAAGGCATTGAAGACTCGCCCCAAACCGCGTGCGGCCATCTGAAAAAGTTAACTTTCCGTTGCTTGCAAGTGATGTTTTGTTCGTGTCGCTACAAAATGCAGTCAGTAATGAAACTGATACCTTGTTATCTTTAGCTGCACCTGAGATGTCCATTGATGTATCGTTGTCTACTGTGCTGTGGGTATTGACCGCAGCTGTATGTAGTGACTGTACACTAGTGTCTAATTACCGACGGTAGAAAGCTGTGTGTGTATTTTCTGGGATCGATGGTGGTGTCTAACACTTTTGTTACACCTCATTCGAAACTAGGTAAGATTACCGGCATTTGACGTTTCTTTTTGCGCGAGTCTTCACACCCTTTAATACTAAGACTCCCTCAGCAGTAAATTGCATGTTTCCAGTAAAGTTACAAAGTTAAGAACAAATGCAAAGATGTCTATGTATGTAACTTGCTAATTAATACACAAAATGCTATTTTTTTCATTATTTCATAACTTTACTTCATAAGAATCAACAAAATGGCTTTGTAAGCTCTAAACACTATATTATATCCCTGAGTACAGTAACAAAACTGTATTCCACTTCCCCTATTAGTAAATATACATTAATACACTCACCCCACAGATCTCCCAAAAATTAAGATGAGGACACAGAGTTTGACCATATTCCAAGACTTGCTTCCTTTGTACTGCATCAAGTTTAGGGCCATCGCAACATGCGAATGACAATTATCACAACAAAGATTATGCTGAGGGAAGAAGTAGAAACATTAACAAAACATTTTTTAGCTAACTTTTTTTGCCCTGTAAAAGCCAATGGCTGCCCTAGGGCAAAATGTAAACCAAGATTGGCTATCTCAGTGTAGTTGTTTGTCATGGTAATGGTTGCATCATCAAATAGATCATTAACCCAACTACTATCATTCAATGGGTTAGCCACTTTCCAGAGAAAGTAGTTTTCTAGGTCTGGTGGAGCTCCCAAGTGATGATACAGCATCATAGGACATCCCTCTCCCTCCCCCACCCCTCCCGCTCCATACCCATTTTGTTACTAGTTGTTTTTGTTCAATCTTCCAGCCTTTCTTGTTCCCCGCAATCCAGTATATACAGCCCTTGCCTTTTTCTTTTCCTACATCCTTTGAGATCTTGCAATATTTCAGCAGTGCTCCAGTTTATTTAAAAAAAATTTCCCCACATGAAGTAGTCCTGCTCTACTCTCCTCACAACTGTACATCATCCTGGAAGCTACTTGTGGTTTTTCATTTTATTTTTGTAATTACATTTAGACCCAAGTTCCACTCCCCCCCCCCCCCCCACATTCACTAGTATAATGTTGTCTTGTAGTACCTCTGCTCATCCCACATGGGTGCAGTCAGCTGATGAATTATCTTCAACACTGTAAAGGCCAACAATTTCAATCCAAATTCTTTCATGAAAATTAGATGAAGTCTAGAAGATAATGTGCTTTTACCTGTTTGTTTTGAGGGTAGTCATATGTGACTTGACGTTAATAATGCAAACAGTTTCATGACTGGGACGGGTAGGCTACATTACTGTACATTTCAAAAGGTACCACCTGCTTTTCACATACAGCTAACTAGAAAATACATTAGTAACTTAAACAATGTATAGAGAACGTACTAAAACTTCATTTTAAAACTCAAACTACACCTTTCCAAGATATGTTACAATTTCATCAAGGAGATAAAATTTAATTTGTCATTTGAATGTTTGCGTACCTACATTTTCTGGATGAAACTAAACAATGCTCTCAATAATAATTCATTAATAATATTCACTGAAAATTAAAAGTGATATTTGAAGGATACTGCTTGCAATTATCATAAGGCATATTCAGGAGTAAAATAAACTTATAAAGAAAAGAAAATAAAGAAATGAAGTTTTAATCAAATGATACCATTCTGTTTTTATATTCTTCAGAGGCATCTAGCACTGCACTGTCCCAAACAGTTGATTTAATATCTTCTCGATATAAGCTCCAATATCTTGTTGGTTTACCAAAACCCATGTCATCTTCCTTCAAGTTGAGAAGAAGAAAAAAGTAGATGGGGGAAAAAGTAAATATCAAATCAAGACAGGTATTTAGTGTTGATTTTCTGAGTAAAGTATATATTAGTTATTACATTCACTTTTGCAACAAAATGCACAATTTTGAAGATGCTGTCTATATTAAACTTCTTGAATGCTACTGTACCTTAAACCTACAATCATTGATATTGTCTTACGGAAGGATTGACCCATTGCATATAGCTGATACACCAGTTTTTACATTAATATAAGATGAGCATTTTTACTTACTGAAACAAAGTAAGGACCTGCAAAGTCCCTGATGATTCCTGTTGATGTGGCAATACCCATGTGACCAATGAATGGAAACAACCATCTGGAAACATAAGAAAATAACAGTGGGTAAATGTTTTCAATTTATAAGGCTTAGTAGGCCCTATGTTAGGGTGTTACTAAAACGAATGACAATTGCGTTACACATAACAAATGACAATATGTTGTACACACTAGAAAATTGCGTTGACTAATACGAATGACAGCACAGACATTTGCTTCAACCGGATATCACAGTTCAGACTTGGTGGGTATATTAAAGCCATGCAAACCTAGTAAAGTACGGACAAGATACAAACGCATCTAAATAGTACGATATCATAGCATATTCCACCCAAATTAATGGTGGATATCAGTTTCAAACATACCAATTAGCCAGCACCTAACAATTACTTCAGTTATCTTTCTATATAAATCTACAGAGGTAAATGTCAAAAGCACAGCACTCAAGCACATTCTCCCACAAAAACTTTCCCTGTGGGTTCTATCCGTAAATTACACCAAAATCCTGCAACCATGTAACATGCAATTATCCTCAAATCATTTTTGTGCAGGAAACCAATAACCGCATTTACTCCACTCCGTTAATCATTCTATCTCCACTCACCACCGTCCTTCGTTGTCATTCGTTGTCATTCGTTGTCATTCGCTGTCATTCACTGTCATTCGCAAATGATAATTAACCCTGTACAAAGTCAATTGTCATTCGCTGTCATTCGTTTTAGTTTGTCCTCTATGTTAGTACGTGATGTGGAATAATAACATTCAGCAGCCTAATGTTAAGCTACAGAGGAAAAGGAGAGTTCCCGACTGAACCATTCCCCCTGACTAACACATTTCCCCAGATGAAAGATAGGGCCCAAGGTCACCCTGTCTCTCTTCCAAATTAGTTTGGAGACCTCTGCAATCAGGCTATAGCCTAGGCTTAACCCTAAACTGTTACTGTGTAACTGTAACTGGTCTAGCCTAAGTAAAAACTATAGACATAGGCCTACTGTACACTAGGTCTACTCTAGTCTAAGTTACGTTAAACGTACGTTAGAATCGGTATAGGTGTCCAAACGATACAGTACGGATATCGACACCGTTGGTGATCGATTGGTTCTACTGCCCCCCTCGATGACATGTCTACATTATGGTCTGAATTTTTGGCGAAATGTCCGTTTTCTTGATTCGAAGTCATTTTGCGATACAGTCGATCATATTCCATTTCTCGTACAGTAGCACAGCAACTAACAGTGTATTGTATATTGCGTATGCTGATCATAAGTACGTACAAGTGACTAGATTTGAGTGGTAGTTGTTTTGTTACTATTTCGATACTCACAAAAGCAGTTATCCAAACTAGGAAAATGGTCACACATTCTCAATGATGTCGACCTCGAACCATAACAAAACAAACCTTGTACTCACGTGATTATTATTATTATTGAGGTGGTAGTCGGAGACCGTGCAGCAGGGAACGATAACTGGTTGAACACTGCAAAGAGAAGAGTCTCATAAGCCGCTATCCATCTTGGATCCACAGATCTAGGCAAGTTATTCTACCCTGGCTGGAAGGGAAAGGTCGGTAAAATATATTGTTTCAACTTGTAAAGGTCATGTAAGTGATATGAACACTAACTTAGTTAGGCAAATCCAAGGACTGCAGACTTGCACTTGGCTCATACAAATTAACTCCTTAGCTGCACATATAGGCCTAGGTGGCACCAGAATTAGCCAGGCGTGATATCTATGCTGTTACATTCCTGTATTTCACCATCAGAATTTCATTAATATTGTCAATATTATAGGCATATTATGTTATAAGTGTGTAACTGGTTAGGGTGCCATTTTCATTCATTGCACAGTAGATTGTAGATAAATATTTGTAGTGCACATAATGCAAAGCTTTACATATACCAGGAATTATTCAATAATTTATCTCGATGATTACATATTACAAAATGCTATGCAAACTGGGCAAATTCTAAAATGATTGAGGGATAAAATAAGATGAATATTAAAGCTTGTGTGTAATGTTGGAGGGTTTGGTGAGAAAATGGGCTTTATGTACTTTGTCTTTATGCTTCAAGACCTCCATGTACAGTACCTGATAATGTTTTACTACAAACATTTTGCACTGAGCTACCACCCAGATATCATACCATGAATTATTGTTGATTACAAGTCATCTGAATCTTAAGAATGGCACTGCTATTTTTTTCTTGTATTTCCAGTTTTAAAATGCTACCTGTTCAAGAGATCGTCGCTTTGTTCCTTTGCCTTGCATTTGTGAATTGTGCATCGAAACAGCCACACATTGTCTTCATCTTAGCAGATGATTATGGTTACCATGACATTGGTTACCATGGTACTGTCATTAAGACACCCGTCTTGGACAGTCTTGCTGCCAATGGAGCCAAACTTGAGAATTACTATGTGCAGCCAATCTGTTCACCTACAAGAAGTCAACTCATGACAGGTCGCTATCAGGTAGTTATGTCCTGAAAAAACGTTCTTGGTCCTTGAAAATTCTTCTCTGATCCCTCCAGAATTTTTTTTGATAAAAGGTTCCTTTCTAGTCATTATTTGGGGAGGGGGGGTGGGGATATTCTTTTGGAAGGGTTAGGGTAATGCTGTACGTGTTTCACCTCAGCATGTGTGTGCACTTAAATTTGAGACAAGCTATGTAGAAAAGATTCTTACATAACGTATGTGTTATATGTCACCACTAGGTTTATGTTATATAATGACTTTGTCCACAAGCTCTCACTCTGAACCATGCAAAGCTGTATTTTTGCATTCTTTCTTACACCTTTAAAGATACACACTGGACTTCAGCATTTTGTGATTGTGGCTGACCAAGCAAACTCTGTACCATTGTCAGATGTTTTCCTCCCTGAAAAATTGAAGGAAGTTAATTATTCGACACATTTGGTCGGCAAATGGCACCTGGGCTTCTACAGGAAGGAATGTTTACCACAAAACAGAGGATTTGACACTGCCTTTGGTAGGTTTAATACAACTTTGTGGTCAAATAAAATTCAATTGTTAGTATCCTGACCTTACACAACAAGGTTTAGAATTTAAAAAAAACGTTTGTGCTAAACAGGGATATATATGTCTGATTAATCTCGATAATTCCTCATTTTAATGCAAATTATTATTGTTTTTTTTTGGCAAACTTCTGAACTGAATGTCTAATTTATTTGTTTTTGGGTGGACTGAAGAATTCAAACCTATATCTTTTCAGACACAGTAGCTCATCCCTTCCTCTGTCATTGTGTCCTTAAAAGTTGTTCAGATGTGCCAAATGAAAATTCATGATGCTCCTTTATGCCTCTTAAAACTCTTAAAAAATAACTCCATTTCTTTTGGGTCCTGTTCCAACTTTGCATAATTATTTCAGGTTATCTGTCTGGTATGGGTGATTACTGGACCCATCATCGTAGTGGGCCCATGCCTCTCTTCCCGCCCGCAGAACACTGGCTCGGCCTCGACTTTATGGATATGGACCGACCAGCCTGGGAATATGTCGGAAATTACTCGGCGTTTGTCTTTAGAGATAGAGCCAATCAAATAATCCAGGGTCATGATAAGTCAAAGGTACTCAAAAGAACCTGAACATTTAGGGAATTAAGAAATGGTCGGATGAAGAACTGCAAATCCCGTTCTTAGTTGAACTCAGTGACTTTATTCAATGCCATGAAATTTTGTTTCAACTACAACTATTTTCAAGTTATATTGCAAGTGGCTCAACAGTTGTCATTAAAATACTGTCGTTAAAAGACAATTGTTATCTTTCATCTCGTTCCGATTAATAGAGATTAAGAGGACACTAACTTTGTAGCATCTGCTAGATACGAAAGACCAACGGTTATATAGTTATTGTGGCAACATTTTGCTATCCATCCTGTGTAGGTTCTTGTGTTGCCATCGTCTTTGATTTTTTATTAGGATCCGAAGGAGGGAGATAGTAGAACTACAAACATGAAAATTGCTGTGTGAAATTGTCATTCATTTTATATTTTATTTGAATAACTCAGAAAGATATGTCAATGTACCATGGTAAAAGAAAATGTCAAGTAGACCCAAAAAAGTACTGCATAAATGAAAGCCAGACACACCCTAAGTATATCTATCAGAACAAACAGCCTTCAATATAGCACACATTTTGTTTACAGGTAATTGCCTTTGTCACAGTTCAAATTTCCAGATAGTGTTCAATAAATGTGTCTTGCCAATTGCTAGCAAGACCGTCGAAAAGTCGATTCTTCTGACATTAGACATTTTCGTAACTCATATCATTGCTGCATATTTTATTTGTTGATGATATCCATGTCAAGTTTTCTGTTCATGATTTGTTTTTTTCGTATTATCTTTCAGCCTCTGTTCCTATACCTGGCCTTACAATCAGTTCACAACCCCCTACAAGTACCCGAACAGTACATCAAGCCGTATAACTTTATCAAAGATACGGACAGGCGAACGCATGCTGGCATGATCGCTTGCATGGATGAAATCATTGGAAATGTTATCGATCAACTGAAAACATCGGGATTGTGGGACGACACGCTTCTCATCTTCTCCACAGGTGAGCATTGAATTCTACTGTAAACGGTGAAAAAGAAATTTATTTCATTAGAATACAGGCCATAGGCCATGCAATTTATTCAGTCCTAAATTGGTACCAATCCTTTCAACCAGTAACAACTGATAAAACCAGAAATGGGAGATCTAGATAGACTGAGATTGGCTTACTCAATTTTGCTAAAACAAAGGACTTTTAGACCAACCATCACTGGTTGATTTGCATCTTCCTCTTACCTCCTCTTCCATCCTTCTACACCCTCCTCCCTAACCCCCCCCCCCCCCCTTCTCTAGCCTTCCTATTTTTAGATATCATTTGAATTTGAGTTCAATTGTCTTTGTTTCTGTAGAACAATTCCCTAAAAGATTGTCCCAAAAAAGTTCCACCGGCTGTAAGGCTCAAATTAAATATAACAGTTTCTAATGAAAGAAATGAAGTTTCTTGGCAACCAATGCCAAATGAGCTCTCATTATCTTTTATGGACGAAAGGAAATTGATTTTACATTTCTTTTATTTGTTCCAAACCATCATTTTGCAAAATTAGTTCAATAGGTCAACCAGGTCAGGAAGTGGTTAGGCCAAACAGGAATGCATTCGGAAAACTTGGTTGCAACGGTTTGCCAAGATGAATGAAAGTACAACTAAGATGTATTTTGATATATCATAGAAAGTTTGGCATTACACAAGTCCAGAGTATGAATAAATAAGCAATTTTCAGAACTGAGATGTTAAAGGAACTTGTAATGAAGCCTCTACCCCCAGAAATGTTTCAAGCACAATAGTTATTCCTATAATGATATTATTATTCTGTAATGAAGTATTACATTCAGAAAAGGGTGTTTATATCCAAGATTTATGCAAGGGGCATCATCAAAACTAAGGGCAACCAGGAAATATAGTTGAAAGTAACTCCTACTTTGCTTCCTTCTTGTTGCCAAAATATCCCAGCATTTCAGCATATAGCATAATTGAAAAACTCAAAGAATAACATCAAACGTGGTCATACTGATATTTTTTTAACACTGTAGAATTGAGTAAACAATGAAGGATCCAACTCCTTGCATTCATGCATTTTTTTTTTTAAACCAATTTTTTTTTAATTTCAAAAAAATATATATATTTCTGATGTTAGGCCCATTTAAATGTCATTCTTGGTTTGGAGTTTTTTTTTCTTGTCAATTTGTTTTTTGGTGGAGTAATTTTCATTTAAATGATAACATATCAGGCTGTCACATTCATTTGTCCCTATACTTGACAGGACATCACTTTTCAAATGTATGGTAATTAAATGACAAGAGTTGAAGGAAAGTCAATCCAACCTTGGCAACACGACTCTCGGTAAGGTCTGAAATGCCTGTTGAACATATTCATGACTATCATATCCACTCTTATCAAATCAATTTGAACCTTGTGACTTCCTTTTAACCGGATATTTTGCTTTGTTTTCCATGGTGCAATTGATCATGTGATCACCTCATTAAAGGACTACACAGGATACAAACTAGCCAATTGGCACTATTCTTAGATGGTACTTCCACTGTATACTGTCCTCTCATGGTATGCTTGAAAGCACTGTTACTGACAGTATGAACAGTTCCCGACCTTTATGTCATAGAAACAGGATATTAATACTGCTTGTGCTGTCAGTATGAGTGCTTTGAAGGGTGGCATGAAAATACAGTATTACAACAATTGTCAGAACTGGGTGCAGCATATTCATTGGACTAGTAGCTTGGTAGCTGTAATGGTGTGCTTTTATATATGTACAACATTCAGTGGGGGAGCTAGGGGTATTGGTCAGGGGGGGCGAGAATGGTCTGTAGGGGCGCTTTCGACACTATCTAAGCGGAGCGCCACCACAGGTTGGCGCGGAGTGTACCAACATTTTTTGAGTTAAGATACTCCCTAGATCGCCGGAAATGACCCTTTCAAATTGCTAATTTGCAGATAACGAAAAAATAAATAGGTGTCATCGGAAGTTTGTATGGGTGTTCCGCTGTTAGAGCATTTTGTCAGAAAATTACACCAACAAAATGTGACAAATGTCAATAGGTAGATGAGAGCGCAATGAAAAAGTCAATAATCGCGAATAAGTAAAAAGTGGTAAAAAGCTGAAAAGGGCGCCAGCAGTCCATTTTAGTCCGTCAGGGGGGGCCGCCCCCCTGACTGTATGGATGCTCCGCTACTGACAACATTGCAAACATGACATTGCACTTATTTAAATGGTAAAAACCAAGCAGGAGAAGAAGCAAAAATATATTTTTATGTACAACATTTTTTGTGTACAACAATTCACTCAAAACAGTAAACAATACTCATTTGGATTGGTCTATATGCCATATTGCAAAATACACTCAAGATTGACATCTGAGATGAAAATTCAAACTAACTTGGCCATTCACTCGACCTCTTTTAACACTTAAATGGGGTTTGGACCATGTGTGTGGTTATGACAATGTTATGACAAGATTCTGTGGCAGAAAGTGAACTTGACTTTCAAAGTTTCAGTTTTCATAATTGGCCTTAAGATTAAATTATGAGCCTCTATGAAATTCAGGGGGAAAAAAACAATTTATAAACATATTTCAGCGACTTCCATTTATGAGTGCAAAGGAGAGAGTTTCGAACAAAAATTTCAGAACAAATGATTGTGTCAGTGTGGAGCTTATATTTGGCATGTGTTCATTCCAGCAACGGAGCATAATCTCATTATTAAACTTTTAACTGTATAATGTAAGGGGATTGTGGTCAAGTGGTTAAGGCAGTGGACTTGTGATCTAAGGATTACAGCTTCGAGCCCTGGCCAGATCATTGCATTGTGTCCTTGGGCAAGGCACTTTCTCTCGATTGCCTCTCTTCACCCAGGTGTATAAATGGGGACTTGCGAGGTAACTTTTAAATATAGTTGCATGCTCGGGTTCGTGGCTGCACCACATGGTTGTGGTACACTTTGGTGCCCCAGGAGAGATTGATTGAATTGTGCATACTTTGGTGTGTCGGTGTGACAAGTTACCAATGACCAGGGTTAAGTTGTAAAGTCGTGTGAGAGGGCCTTGGCCCTGAACAAGACTTTAAACCCAAATAATAATACCTTGACAATTCTTTCTTTTGTTTCCCATCTCTATTGTATCAAATAGACAATGGTGGAACTGGAGCAGGCAACAACTGGCCCCTCAGAGGAGAAAAGAATCAGCTATGGGAGGGGGGCATGAGAGGCATAGGGTTTATGTCTGGGGGTGCCCTGCCATCAAATTTAAGGGGAACTGTACAGAGACAGATGATGCATGTCAGCGATTGGTTCCCCACACTGGTGGAGGGCGTCGCCGGGGGCAGCATCAGCGGCCTCTCATTGGACGGATTTAACCAATGGATGGCATTACAGTGAGTAGAACTCGTCGATTGGTGATGATAGTAAAGGCGCATATTTTATACGCTGTTTATGATACGAACATTCAGTACTCTTTAGACTTGTTAATGATAAGAATATATAACGTCTGTAAAGCGCTTTGAGACCTATCGCTGGTGTAAAGCGCTATATAAAATAAAAAGCCAAAAAAAAAAAAAAAAAAATTCAATGCTCGTTTGACCCATTAATGATATGAATATGTCATTGTATTATTTATTTGTAATTCACAATTTCCTTCCAGAGGGAAAGCAAGTAATCCCAGAAAGGAAATTCTTCATAACATTGATCCGTTGATATCGGCCGAGAATCATCAAATCCTGGATGAGGCCACCCAATACCCAGTGAATGACATCTTCAGCAACGAGATGGAAATGCCGGCAGAATATAACACCAGCATGAGAGCAGCACTCAGAGTGGGAGATTGGAAGATACTGACAGGTTTCCCTGGTAACGAAAAGGAGCTTTAATTTAGAGTTAATCTTTCCATGGCAAAAGTTGATTGTATCAAACAATTTTTGTTTTGCTTTTTCACTTTGTGAAAACCACATCCTCACAACCAATTTAAATTTTGTTATGATATAATATATATATGAATATCTCAATTTGGTTGATTGCAACTGAAGGTATCTGGCAACACCAGCCTTAGCGACACTTTCATGGCAATTGAGCTCATCATGTCTCCCTTCTTTTTCTTCTGAAGGGGAATCTACCACTGCCATTTGTTAAGTTGCTGTGTGTCAGAAATAGTTTTTTGTTTATATTTACCTTGTGTTGTTGAGCTTTGCTTCTTTGTCCTCCAGGTAGAGGTACCTACAAAGCACCACCAGAGTCCAACCTCAGGCCATTTATCCCAGCAGATAAACCTGGTCAGAAAATTTGGCTTTTTAACATCACTGCAGACCCAAATGAATACAAGGACATGTCTGATGAGAGACCAGATGTAAGTGTTGCCATAGAAACCATCATAGCTTTCAATCATAGCATGTAGAGAATCATTCCTCAGATCATACAACAAACACTAGTCCCCCGCTAAGTAATGCCTTGCTCACTAGTGTGCTGAACTCAGCATGAGTTTTTGGTAAAGTGAAGACATTTTCTGGCTAGATTTTCTCTATGAACTGAGCTAACTATCTCTTTAAACTTTGGGCCAAATCATTGACCATGGCTTTTTCCCCAGGGACAGGGGAAGGGGTAAAATAAGATAGTAATCACACCTGATTTAGTGCGTAACAACCTAGAATGCAGTGGGAGAGGAGAAAATGAAGAAAATATGTGTTGTCAAAATAAATGCATAATAGCTAGAAAAGTAAACAAGAAAAGAAAAAATTGTCTTAAAATAGAAGAAGAAAAAATATATAACAGTAATATTAAAAATAATAATAATCTTCACAAGATAGATCATAGACATGAGTTCTGTCAGATTACATGACAGCCTACAGAGATCAAAACTATGAAGGTTTTGCTGTTGGAAAACAAGTAAGCTGGGTCTAAGTACTGGTAAACATTTGCTTTATCCTTCATGTAGTCTGCCACAGATATGCAGTGTCACATTAGGGATCTCATTTTGTTTCTTGTTGTGTCTTGGTAGTATTTGTATAGGATGTTAGCCATTATTTTAAATTATCTGATTATATAAAAAAAAAATCTGATGTCTCTTTTCAATGTCAGATTGCTAAGAAAAGCTCAAGAATAGGGAGATCTTACATGCTTAGCAAAGGCTAGGCCTAATGGTCATACAATGTAATAGCCCCAGTGCAATACTAATGGTCCTACAATGTAATAGCCTCAGTGCATTACTAGTTCATAGTCTTCTTGTGAGTCAAGGTTTGGTTTATAGGCTCTGCTCTGTGCCTCAAAAATAAATATTTGTTCTAAAAAGCTGAACTCAAACACTGGCACTCGGATCCCCAAGATCCAGTATGCAGACATGTACTTTGTACTCGGAAACTGGAGCACTCTTAAGTACCTGGTACTTGAAATAAAATAACTGACTGAAAAACTGACAGAATAGTGATAGTTTCATGAATTTGGGGGACAATATGCTTTTTCACCTTTGATAGCTGAACAGCTATCAAAGGTGAAAAAGAGGAAAGAAAGTTATAGCTAGAACAAGAGCCACACCAGTGACCTATGGATTACAAGCCCAGCTCTCTACCAACTGAGCTATCCAGCCCTTAGTCAGTGGCGATCTCAATGCTATTTTTTGCGACCCATTTTCATTTGATACAACCCAGAACATGACAGGGAAGGGACTTCATCCCTCCCCGTCATGTACTTACACAGCTATCAAAGGTGACAGCATCAGCTCTCGTGAATTTCAACTTGTGAATAATTCTTCTCTTTTGTTTCTCTTCTTCACCCAGGTGGTAAAATCTATGATTGCAAAACTGAAGGCATACTACAATACATCTGTTCCTGTCAGGTACCCCAGCCCCTCACTGAACAGCAACCCTGCCCTCCATCTCGGTGTCTGGGGACCGTGGGAAGACTGAACAGAAATCAATTCTCACTCTGGATGGAAGCAAAAAGCCTCTCAGGGATGTCAGACATCTCATTCATACAGAGAAAAGTATCTCTCGGGGCTTGCTACTAACAAATTTTTATCAAAAACCACATTATTTAGAAATATAAGAAATAATTATAAAGAAAGATGCCAAATAGGAAGAACTCATTTGTATATTAAAAAATCTTTACTTTGTAGCATTACAATATCCATATTCCAAGGACACCAGGAACTGTTTGAAGTGTTTTTGTTTTGGGGAGGCCCAGTGGCAGATTGGCTTTCCAGTTAAGTGGCTTTGAACCAGTGCACCGCTGGGTCTGAGGTGTCAAAAGGCACTGATGTCCACTTGGTCATAAAAAGTGCATGTAACGTTTGCTTGAAGTCTTCCAGCACCACTGTTCAGATCACAGATTCGGTTGGGATTTCTGCCCCAATCTGCCCCCCGGGAAGCCCAACTGTTAATATATTAGTTTAGCTGAAATTTGCCTAATACCAAGGACCTCTGAGTTGCACAAAGTTTTTCTACTTTCTTGGTCAGCTGCCAAAACTTTTTGTGAATAATGAAATTTCCAGTTAATTACATCATAGTTTTATATCCCATGACATTTTAGTTAATATGCTACTCTAAATTAGGTATTTTTTCCAAACAATTTATGTATGCTTTATGCATTGCTTGTGTAGTAGCATTACAATCAAGTTTAACTCACTGGAATAATGTATGTAAATTTTCATAAAGGTTCTTTCAAATAATAAGTTTTGATGTCTTATTGACTCTAAACAAAAATTTCTTCAAATATTTTCATAAAGGAAGCCAAAAATGCTTTGATGGTTTCTACTTTGTTAATCCATATATAAATTTTATAAAATTTCTCAAATGTTTATTTTTTTAACAAATTTTTAGGAATCAACATAATTTTCTTCATCCAATTAATAATGTTACAACATTGATGTAAAGTTCAAATACTTTTTTCTTCTGTTATTATGGCTGTATTGTAAAAACTAAAAATGATCATTTATTCCAGACCTCAGGGGTGTGCTTACGCCAGGCAAACATCTATTATGTTCAGTGAACACATAAATTACACAATACATTTTAGCCCAAAACTGGACAAGAAAAATATGATCAATTTTGCAAATTTATCACTTTTAAAATTTGTCAGTAATAATATTATTATGTTTAATTAAGATGGAGAGGATCCCACCAGTTAAATCTTTTATTTTTTTTTTTATACATAGCTGACTAATTAGAAGCATTAAATCAGATATATGCAAAATTAGTATGCAAATAATTATTGTTTTAGTTTATCTGTTTTGTGATATTATTTTATTACCTTTCAAAGTTCCTTTAAATCAAGTGACATTTTCGTGAGTATGGTTAAAAATCAAATTATAAACATATCACGGTTTGTTTGTCTGTATGTCTGGAAATTGTTTATTTTAAAAGAAAACAGCTCATTTCGTGGTCAGTTAAAATTTTGTTCTATAATGTTTTTGTATTTTCTTATTATGTTTAGACTCACAAGTTTGAACAGGAACCCTTAATTCCATTTCTTTCACTACTTTCTTTTCAAACCGAGGTCTTAGTTTGGACATTTTGATGCAATTTGTTTGTATATTCATTTCTTTTTTAATCTACTGCCCCCATTTCTTTCCTTACTTTTCAAACTTAAATAGTCTGGCTTTGATGCCTGCCAAACAGCTCCTACTTCATCTGAGAAATTAGCCCTGTGTAAGGTCTGTTCACGCTACCGATAGGCAATTGAAAGGTTATTGAAGATTAAACGTGGAACTGCTGTGGACTATTCCAATGTTTGCTAAATGGGTTTAGATTTGCTGAGCTCCAAGAGCAAAAGAGTAAAACTCTTTCACTTCCTTCTCAAACCGAGTCTGATCTTTCACATTTTGATGCAATGTGTATATTTCATTTTCTCTTTCAATCTATATATTACAATTCTGTCATTATACCTTTATAACCTTTGCTCTGGCTTTTGTACTTTTCGTTGCATTGTTCATAACCTTTGCCCTTTGTATCCTCGGATATATAGGCTTAGCTGCTTTTTGTACGTTCATTTAACATTAGCTGCAAGAGCGGATCCAGGAGTTTAAATAAGAGGAGGGGGGGGGGGGGAGCTTAATGGAGTTGTTGAAGCAAATCCCAGGTTCATGGAGTCTGCATTTGGTACGTTAATTTAACATTAGCTGCAAGAGCAGATCCAGGATTTTCAAAAGGAGGAGTGTTCAATGGAGTTGTTGAAGCAAATCACAGGTTCGTGGAGTCCCTGCTAAGCCTTCTCTGTGCATAACATTATACCTATAGACTGAAGGTGTTCTCGTTCTGAACTGTTGACGGTAATAATATTAGTGCAGATGTTTTGTCGACAAGAAAATTTTTCACAAGAGTTGACTCAGAACATTGTTTCTAGTCTTATTGTAAGTGGAATAAAGTTAGTACATTGTTCATAGACGTATCTTAATTAACTCATTTGTGTGATCAAGTCTATCAGCATTTGTGACATGTCATTTATTAACACTATCATATTCTATGTATTTAAATAAACGAAACAATTGTGAGGTATGAGTATTGATTGTTCTTGTTTTTCCCTTTGGTGTGTGCAGATGTTTTGTCGTTTATTAAGAATTCAGTAAGTAACAGTTGCATAATTAATCTATGCATCCACTTTGTGAAGCATAGTCAATGGTATCTACGTTGTTAACGTGATGATTTTAATGATATAACCCCCCCCCCCTCCCCCCTCCGACCCTTCACTGATAGCAAGGGGGACAAAACTTAATTTCCCATAATATATTGGTACTTGGGTGCCAGAAAATGTCTCATGAAAGTGCTAAATTGCATGAGCTTCAAGTGAACTGCCCCCCCCCCTACCGAGGGCTTCCCACCTAGACACTACACGCTGCTACCACAAGTTCGCGGTGCAGCTGCCAGTGACTGCGCAGAATGGACCACACAAGATTCTGCCCACCAAACATATTTGGCCCCCTGCAGGACCTTTTCAGTCATGTGCAGGCGTCCCTGCAGAATTAGTTGCTTTCAAGAAAATGATACACGTCAAAGGCATGAAAGACTCGCCCCAAACAGCGTGCCGCCATCTTTAAATAGTTAACTTTCCGTTGCTTGGAAGTGAAGTTTTGTTCGTGTCGCTACAAAATGCAGACAGTATCGTTTCGTTTCTACACTGTCCTGTGGGTATTGACAGCAGCTGTTTGTACTGACTGTACACTAGTGTCTAATTACCGACGGTAGCAAGCTTTGTGTGCATTTTCTCGGATCGATGGGGATGTCTAACACTTCTGTTACACCTCATTCGAAACTAGGTCAGATTACCGGCAATAGACGTTTCTTTTTGCCCGAGTCTTCACACCCTTTAACTTGAAGTCATCGTGTACGCGTCATTATCGTTACTACTTTCACGTGACTTGTCATTTGGCAAGGTTTCTTTTATCGTAGCGTATAGATAGATTTGGTCATATGTTGATCTTGATTATTATCCTTTTTTCCCCCTCCGTATCAATTCCTGTACCACCCAAAACGCTCCCACTTCAATCGCAGAAATTAGCCCTGAATAACGTTTGTTCACGCACCGATAACACGATTGAGGAGGGTAAACGTTAAATTTGCGTTGGACTATTCCAATGGTTGCTGAGGGGGTTGAAATTGGTCGAGCTCTTAGAAGAGTAAAATTCTTATTACGGGCTCAAATATTATCAGGTAATTTTTTAACAAATCTACACATGGCGTTTTTTAATGCTGTTGAATCAATGGAAAACTAAATTTCAGATAAATTGATATTATATAAAACTTACTGTTAAACTATTAAGAAAAAACAAAAAATAACCCCTCCCCCCTCATCCATAAACATTGACTGTACAGAAAACATCGCAGTTAATATAAATAAAAAAACAGACACGAAGGTCTTTGGTCTCAAATTGTGGACGTTATAAAATTATTTTGTAAGAAACTCTACATCAAACGTTGACTTCAATAATATTCCTTAGTAGAACCTCTTCCTTTTTGGTAGTTTTGGTCAATGATACGTAAAATGCTTATTGCGCACACTTGCCCACATGTGTACGAAAGGTAAATTAAGGTACAGGTTTTACAAGGCTTGTCATTGGACAATAAAAATTACGGTCCTAAATTTAGTCCAATCACCTTGAAGTTATATCAATGAAAAGGGGGATTTTATCATCTTTGGATATGCGAGATGTGGAAGTAATGATTTTTTTTGTTAAAGGACGCAATCTTGCCTTGGATGGAAAGACCTTCCACTACTAAATGACCTCTCAATTTTACTGAAGCAGAAAGGTGATATTCAGCAAAATTCAACAAAATGCATAAGAAAAAATTATCAGTGATAATCAATGGTAAGTGAAAAACCGTTACTTGACTAACGAGAAGCGTAGATTGTAAAAGGTAGCGCCCTTCCAGAAACGATCAAATAATCCCCTTAGTATAATTGTTGGGTGATTAGAGGGCGGGGACAGTGATGTCAGTTTGGTGAGACTAAACACACCTTTTCTTATACCTCTAGGCCATACTCCCTTGATCGATATATTAAGGTTTATTGTTTACGATGTACCCTGACCCCTGTCCCATACCAGTTTTTATTTACATAAATGTAAGCCTCCGTTATGTTGAAATGACGATGATGGGCTCCTGGTGGGGGTCACGGGGTGAGGCGTTTTTATCGTTCCACAACATAACACCAACTTCAAATTTATATAACTTTGGAGGTAGACTTACAATTTGTTGGTGGGGGGGGGGGGGCATGTGCCTCATGTCCGTTCCCCCTGCAACGCCACTAGAAAACTGTCCACTTTCATTTACCTACACTTTTCAAGGTTTGGTTAACCAGTAAAATAGTTGTTACCCTTGATCCATGTATGAGACTGTTGGTCGCCCAGTGAAGTAAACTTCAACTTGACTTTTTCTTCAAAATTATGCCCATGATATACTGTTATATATTATCTATTCCACCAAAGCTATAAAGCATACTGTGAACAAGAATGTCCACATCGTGTGATACTACACTATAAGCAGATTTCACCTTGACCATGGAGTTATGATCAGACACTTCAATACAAAAGACAAATGAAAGGAAAAGAACCGACCATAAAATACAAGAAAGATATGTTGACCTTAAACTGAACTGGACTTTTTTCTCACAATTTGGTGGAACTGAATGAGATCGTTGTCAAGAAAGACAACACACCTAAAAAGATCTCTATACAATAAAAACCGAGCGCTGGTTTAACCATGTTTAACCTGTTGGCATGGTATGGCATCCGTTCAAACTGTTCAAAGTGTATTTAAGCAATCCTACTGTTTTGTTTGAACAATGGTCTGTTGGGAGACTGTATGAGTAGCCCCTCACCTACCCTCCCCTTCCCCTCCGCCAACTGGACCGGGCCCCGTGTCCTAATGTGGCTTTAGGGGAATTGGCATGAAACAAATTTTACTATACGATTTCCAACGCTACGGCAACACTATCACACATTATCACTATCACGTGACTCTATCATATGAAAACTCTCCGACCTACATACAGAGGGCAACCTACTGTTCGCTACGGTATCACCTGCAGCAATCGTGACGTCGGCAAACTATACGATTCTCTACGTCGAACGCAGAATATCGTGTTGTCGCACGTGTAATAATAATTATGTAACATCACTTGGAATATATAGCAGCCGAGAAAACTGGAATATCGGATAGTTCATTAATATGCACCTTCAAAGACACAAGACCTTTCTGAATTTATTTAAATTTTTGTGGAATGGAAGTATTGTAATCCGCAACAAAATATAGGGCTGGATAGCTATAGTTGGTCGAGTGCAAGACTTGTAACCCCGCGGGTCACAGGCTCGAATCCCAGTTCTAGCCACAAAGTTCTTTGCTCTGGTTTTAACGCCATGAGAACAAAATGTTAGCACCTAAAATAAAACACAAGATTTCCTTTGAAACTTGCTTTAGTTAACCATATCATTCACCGATAAGTTGGCCATGGCAAAGCACCTGTTCACTCCTACGTTTTAATCTTTTTTTCATGACTTTAATAATGGTGATACAAATACCTGTGACGTAAAGTAAACACAAATTAAACGAGCCCGATGGGCGTGACAATATATAGCTCAATCCGTGCTAATTGTTTCGACTTAAGTAAATATGTATCTTTGTCACCTGGTTAGCTACAGCTCTTGTTATAGCTTTGGGACCGGGTAGTTTTCATTGAAGTTCTTGATGTGGAAATATTAGTACAAAACACAGGGAAAAACCTATTATCAGAACGTGCAAATATTGAACGCAAACATAATACTTAATGAACAGCAGTTCAGGTGGTTTATATAAGAAAAAGGGAGGAGACATTCTTAACATATCAACGGAAAGACCACGTTGCATATTAATTTTTTTCTATTTTTTCTTTTGTGAATTGGTACTACATTTACCCTCCCCTCCCCTCTCCCAAGCCTCCCGTTTCTCAGGCAACATTCACCCTGAATGTCTATTATCTAATATAGTAACGAAAATTACAAAACACCAATGTCCCTTACAACCCCCAGTGCTCCCACCGATGGCAATAGGCCAACTGAACGTTTTACCTCCGACTGACGATGGTCGTGGGGACCATCCCCACCCCTCCACCCGTCACCCTTCCACCTCCCATTTGAATGAGGCCGTATCATGACATTGGTTAATGATGATGACATTTTGTCAAAGTTGATTGAGAAGGTCCTATGCTCACAAAGCTAAATATTATTGAATGAAAGAAAGTGCAACGGACTCCTCCGAGAGTCAGAGCGATTGCTTTCATCCATTTCAGAATCGTAAATAAATCCACTGAGAATATCGTTCATGGTATTTACCGGTATAAAGTGAACATAAAAGTTTATTTTCCAACCGCATTTCAAATAAATAATTTCAAATAAAATAGTATAAATTTTCAGCTGTACACTGTACAATCATCTTGAAGACACGTATTATTATCATTGGTAGTAGTAGTAGTAGTAGTAGTAGTAAATATAGTGGTAGTAGTATCATCATGATAATTGGAACATGAGCATTTGTGAAAAAAACTTCACAGTAAAGTGCAATAAGGGGTCATCCTTTATGAACACAAACAAATTGTGCCAACTTATCAGACAATAGTGCCTTACTTGATTCAACAAGTTTCGACCTATTTCATCTTTCAACCCCGGCAAGATTTTCTGCAGTTATCAACGATCCTCACTTGCTTTGATAATACCATACAGAAGTGCAACTTCTCAATTAACACATGTACATTTCTACCATGTTGGGTGAGGGGAAATGGGAAGGGGAGGGGGGGGGTGGCTAGTAGTTGCTTCATATTTTTCGAAAACTTTTCACACCTCCAAATCTCAAAGGTGTGCTCGAAACTATAATCACTGTCAGGTAACAACAAAGGTGAGGGGAATAAGGGGGTGGGGTGGGGGGGGGCGGGTTCTAGTACACAAGTCCTCTCAACAAGTCACCAGTGCTTTGGGAGCCATATAAGGAAGTATATTGCAGTGTAATGTTGGTGTTGCGACACGACACGGATTCGCAGCAACTCCTGTCATTCCTAGGGAGCAGACGACGTTTTGATGAGATGCAACAGTTCGTCAAAATGACAAGCATCTGAAAATTGACATTTTGTCGACCAATACCAACTCATCAAAATTACCACAAAAAATTATAATAATAATAAATTTTCAACTTCTGGCCTTATTGGGGTGGGGTGGCATGTTGTACACCCCCACACCCCTGGATGACGATGGTCATCTCATGAACTTATACAGACTTTTCATAGCTATGTGAGAGGCTGATATTTTGTTTTTGACCTTTTATTTCTTTTTCAATTTATAATTATGGAAGGAAAGTACCTTCACACAGTCAACAGCACTCCGTGATCCCGTCAAAATACCTATCATACGTCCTTCACGGTACCTGATGTAATACAAAGGCAATGTATAGTAGTAGAAAGCTGTTATCTTAGATTATAGTTGGTAAAATATTTCTATAAAAAATATGATCCAAAAATGATTTTTTGGTAGAACTATGGTGAATCGATTTTCAGAGATAATTATATTTTCTGCACCTTATGATATCGCCAGGTTTATTATTTATTTTCCCCTTTTAACGTCACTCTCTCCACCTCTCTCTCTCTCTACTTTTGAAATTCTTTGTTGACAAAGAGATATTTATTCTTCACTAGATGCCCAGAGATATTTTTCGTCCTCCAACAGTTGAGCTAAATCCTCTTTGAAAAGTTGAAAATAGTAATCTAAGAGTGATTTTGTTTCTGGCAACATTGGTCCGATATTCTTGTCACGTGACGATCGCACACCAGCATTCGCAGCTTCCAGGATAAGATTCATTCGAACGTCGGGCATAGGAGCTGCGAAAGAGATAAGATCTAAGTTGGTTCAATTTATATAGATAAACAATTTATTGATCACAAATTTATGTTTTCTCTACAATATGGTTGATCCATAATTGGTTTAGATAGTGACGATATATATGGCAGTTGTGAATAATCCGGAAAGGGTGTGGAAGGGGCGGGGGGGGGTGGGTTGGTGTAGGTAGGATAGTACCGGTCCCGGGCAGGTCCAGGGAGGGAGGGAGGGAAATATAATGTTGATATCTTGTGTACTCTAATATCATACTCTGGTATCATTTTAAGATAAACTTTATACTTACGCATATCTAAGAATTTTAGCAGTTTATCAATCTCAAGGGTGACATTTTTCTTCCACTCGTCCGTTCTAAGGATGTAAATTTGTTCCCTTGGGAATCTTTGAAACCATTCCCTGAGGTGAACAGAGTACATGCTGATATGGAGTCTCTGTAAAACAACGACGAGATTGTATAACAGTAGTTATATAATGAAGAAATATGATCGACATGAACTTAACGACAACAACATACGTCTAGAAAAATAGGAGTAAACATAATACTTCTATTGGAAAGAAAACCCGGACTTCCATTTGACACGAAAATACCGAAGAAAGGTCACACAAAAAAAAATCTTCTAAACGTTCGGCAATGAAAGTAATTTCGAAATGTGTTTGTAATTTTAAGACAATACAACTATAGTTCGAAAGCTTTTCCGCAATGATCTTTGCAGGAGCTGGTTGACCTTCCAATTGGTTCACATATTCACTCAAATATTTCACTTTTCGGAATGTTCTCTCTTTAAGGTGACGGTGAAACCTTTCTTTTCCCCTAAATTTAGGCAGACTTTACTAAATGTCAACTGTATTATATGTATTAAGATTGTTCTAACATGATTTTATAAGGTGTTAAATAACAATCATTCATTTGTTGTTGATATATATATATATATATATATATATATATATATATATATACGTAACATATGACCGTGCAGTTGATGATTTACCGGTGCATAATTGATGGCCACACAATGTCTCAACGTATTTTCTCGCAGACATAAATCAAAGAGTCTTATCGCGTTTTCCGCTCGGATGTGAAAATCGACTGGTGACTTAATTTTTCCTTTCCACAAGTCGTCAATGTCTAAATATTCCGAGTATTGTCTTTCGGTTGGGTTACGTAATATGAAGATTAACTTGGCATCCGGTTGTGCTGCCCTCATAATATCGGACAGTAGAAACGGCGGTCCTTCGGGTGGATTGCCAAGGATTCTTGCGGAGCGGTAATTGTGCCAAAATGTGCACGCTGAAGCATCCACTGTAGAAAGAATAAATTAGGATGATACTGATTGAAAAAAGATAACAGTCATTAAATTAAACGTCAAAGACTGTAATCAACTTTTTCAGTTGTAACGCCAATTTATGAAAGTGGAATTAATAAACATTAGAGATGCATCAGATTTTAATTTGTGTTGTTGTAATTAACAGGAGTGGCTGTAGTTTGTTGTTGATTATCTTTGACATTGTTTTAAGTATAATTGTTTATTTTTTTAAATCAAAACAGAGAATGAGGAAGTACTATAATAAAAGATATTTCTTAATGAACACTAATTATGGTGCTTTACTAATCTCGACTGAACTTTATACAGGAAGAAATGTCTAATTAGCGACAATAAACCAAAGCACCAATACTTTTACTTTTTGAAATGTTCTAGGTCGTCTGAAAAGCCTTTATATACTACACAGTTTCTTTTAAAACTGTTTTCTATCATTTTTGAGTACATTACTCTATTTAAGAGCAATTCCTAAAAAAAATGCAAACTTTGACGGTTTCACGAAAGTCTCAAAATTTAATTGTTAACAATAAATAATGTGAATCAAATTTAAACAAAACTGTTAGCAAACTGCTTATCCACTAAAGAGCCTGTATAAGAGAATGTGTAAAATTAAGTTGGCTCGACGTTTCGATCCTGGCAGGATCTTCTTCAGAGGTTGAATGACAAGTTAGAGAAACTACAAGGGATCAATACAAGAACAGAATACCGACATGTTAATGAGCTGTAGTACGGAGAGCCAAACGTTCCATAAATGTCGAAAAAGAAAGTGAAGTGCCCAAGTTAATATATATATGTCCAATTCGATATCAACATGTTACAATTCCATATGAACATGTCGAAACAAAATACCAATATGTCATTACGTCTATCAACATGTCAAATTCAACATCAGCATGTCGAAAACTTGTAACAGCATGCCACTACTACATTGGTCATGTCAACATTGCTTGCTAGATACTATATTGACATCGTGCTATAATTTTGGAACATCGGCGCGCGCCAACGTTTCGTTAATGCCCAAAACTGTATATATATATGTCGAGACCAGTGTAGTACGTGTCATGCTGTTACAAGTTTTCGACATGCTGATGTTGAATTTGACATGCTGATAGACGCAATGACATATTGTATTTTGTTTCGACATGTTCATATGGCATTTTAATATGTTGATATCGAATTGTAACATGTTGATATCGAATTGTAACATGTTGATATCGAATTGGACATATATATATTAACTTGAACACTTCACTTTCTTTTTCGACATTTATGGAACGTTTGACTCTCCGTACTGTAGCTTACTTATATACAAATTAATTATGTGATTAGAACACGTCAGGTTGAATTGAACGATATGAAGGCACGCTAGTTATTGATACACATGAATAAAATATTAATATGAAGGAAAAAAAAAACGATTATGGAGCCCAATTATTTGGCCCAAAAGAAGGAAATATATTTACTTGCGACCCTCGTTTTTGGCGTCGATGATGTAGACACAGCTTGTATATTGCTTGTTTTGAAAATGCGTTTGTTTCGGCTCAGAAAGGAATTGACATCTCTTTCTGTCAAGAGAGAAAGAAATAAAGTAAAGAATTATTTTCGGAATTCTGCAGACACCTGTGCAAATATTATACTTAAGTATAGGGCAGATCGTTTTTAAAGGAGTTTTTCGTTGTTTTACCGTAAGTCCAGATTTTTTAGTGATTAGTCTTAACAAGGTCAAATTGTAAACATTTTCAATTGGTGAGTGTTTTTGTTGTTGTTATCTGCTAAAGGGGAAGGGGAGGGGGGGGGGATTGGTTTGTCCCACTGTTGACGGAATATATAAGTATATGGATGAATGCGGCAAAAAAAACCTTTTTGACATTTATGTACGTACCACTATGATTCCCACGTGACCACCAATGTGATTCCTTCCCGAACGATCTGATGATGTCAGCATGGCCCGATAATCGATTCCACATGTCAGTGGTGGCGCACTTTGGTGCGCCTCCTACATAAAAATATGGCAAGCATTGTAGTTTATTATGTCGATCCCACCAGCATGGACTCTTGTAATCATCCAAGAACCTCTCGGGGAATATTTCAAAGATCTGTGAAACGTATATAGAAGATACACACAACCCTATATCAGTGAGGCTTACTTGAGGTACTACATTAGTCCCCCCACCCCCGCCCCTACCTGTCAGCCTGACCGACCTCCGAAATAAAGTCACTGCATGAAAATAACAATTTTTGTGACAAAATCAAGTACATTATGGATAACTACATGCATAACAAATGGTTTACTCCATAATTAGGACTCACAGCTAAAGTAAAACACGATAGCTTTGAAAAGTATTATGGAAAATGTTACCTTCGTTATAGGGTGCGAAGAGGTTCCGGGATGTGGGGGATTATTATTTTTTTTTGGTAGAGCAAGTTTGAGAAAAGTATCGGAAGGGTTTATTCAAGAGGCTTTCAAGGGTTGTTGAGGGCGGGGGGGGGGGGGGGTGGGGGGAAAGGTGGAGGTAGTAAGTGTATAGTTTAGAGGTCTCGTTATAGATTTCGATCTATTAGATTCCATATTCTGAAAGTATATTGAAGTTGGAAAGTATCAATCTTTTGAGGGAAGAACCCGATTGTAATTGTTTGCACCTTGCATGCAGAAAGGAACTTTGGTTAGGCTATTGATACATCCGTTTGGCATGTGTGGTTGGGTTTGCCTAAGTGTCAATGTGTGCTCTTGAAAAAAGTTCAGAGATGTTAAAGTCATCTTTATGACATTTATTTAAAAACCTAACATTTTATGCTTTAAATATGTCAAAGTTGTAACTTTTAACTACAAACAATCCAAGCGATTACGGTACAAACCTTTGGATCAATGTAAAGTAAAGCTGGTGGCAACCGGCTGCGGTTAAAGGTCAAAGGAGTGCTATTCAATCTCTGCGCATGCTCATCGAGTCGACGGCGAATAGTGTTTTTTATCGCAGCCATTTCCTTTCCTGTGAGAGTTGGTTTCACCTTAAAGCGAGCTTTTGGTAATCTATGGAGTGTCCTCTGGGTGTTAGCGACGATGACGTCACGTCCTGGCATGTATATATTCCCCTCTGCTTGCCGCTGTTCAGCCGTTAGTTGTTTCTTGTAAAGGGAGGGGATGACCCTCATGAGCCCGTAGCAGGACATTTCATCTGTGAAGGGGTGCGTAAGGTTTCTTATTAGTGCTGGCGTCCATTCCATAGCCAACGTATTGGTGTACTCATAATGATTTAGTTTGGCTGCACTCGTGGAAGTCGGATGCGGTTTAACGTCACTAAAATCACGTGGATGGTTTTGCTGGAGTTCGTATAATCGATCTTGCCACCTTTTTCCATTGGTTAATATAAGCCACGTGACCAAGCACAGTGACGCAATAACGATAACCAAACGTACATGCCGTTCAAGCTGAGAAGAAAGTTCAAGTATGCAAATGAACGAAAATGGTTTAATATTATTGAGAGAAAAAGGCATTGGTCACCGACGGGTATCGTATCTAATACAGTGGCGTGCCCAAGGAGGTGGCGGAGGGGAGGGGGCGGACAGCGGGCCACCCCCTACCTCCATCGTCAATCCAATAACATGCAGTAGCTGGTAATAAGCAGTAGTACATGGCTAACGATAGGTACGGGAAATCATGCTGATTTATTGAGTTATCATGTGTTAATGTTCATACATTTCTAAATGGATACTGCAGCAAAATAAAAAGATCTAGAGGTGTGTCTGATTAGTTGAATGAAGTTTTATTATGAATATTCAATTTGTTTATGAATATTAAGTTTAAGTATTACTTCTGATATGTTTTATAAGGACACGAATATGGATGCTACGATACCCGACACTTCCTGTCCCCCCTACCCCCCCCCCTACACCCACTCCAAGATACGGTACTGCAAAAAAAACCATTGCATCGATTTATTGATGAATATTCATAGATGAATATTGAGGCTAAGACATCTCTTCCATACAGCTGAACCTATTTCTAATAGTAGTATCGCCCGCGGCTTGAGTTTTATATTCGGATCGCTAGATCGGGGTACATAAATATGAATTCATAAATCGACTGCATAATATTTACATATTAAAATGGGGGGGGGGTGGGTGGTTTCAATTTGTACCGAAGTTTATTATACTTAAGCCCGACCCCCTCCCCCACCACCACCACCATGCACTCGTCCTCCCTTTGCTAACTTTAATGAAGATAACAAATTCCAAAAGATGAGTAGCCAATGTCATATAAAATACGAAATAAATATAAAATCATTCTTCCGAATGAGGCGCTATTATATAAATGTTTGGCACCCGCATTCGAAATTAATCCTATGTCAGTCATATATATTTGGTAGGATCAAATATTATTTTCATATTGTTGATGTGTAATGAAACTATAAGATATACTGTGTACCAGACTTGCAATGAGTCTGACCTCGTATTCTAACAGTGTGGCTTGTATACTACTCGAGTACTCGGTCATGTGAATTTGTAATCATACTCGTGACATTTTCAATATTAGTATAGGATCTAATTAAAACATTGTGTACTGCTTCATATAGCGCATTGTACTCGTATTCATACCGACGGTATAATTATTATAATACATATGCATTTGTACACGGGAATTCGATAGGCTATACTACAGCCTAACCATAGGTTGAAACTGAACTGCCTTATCATAATAACTGATATACAGTTCGTTGGTCACGGTGGTTAAACGATAAACACACTATACGCTTATCACAGGCTACAGTTCATTGTAAAAGTTTAACAAGATATTCAAAACTATATGTATTATACGCTATTAACTTATGCTTACCTTTCTTAAAGGTAGTGACGGCATGGTTATACAATGTTCCAGACTGAATCACTTGGAAAATTTCCCTTACATGTTGTACAAATATGAAGTTACGTTTACGTCTGCTTACACACTGATACTCTTTTTTGACTGGCTTCCAAGTTCACGCCGCACTAGGCTTTGGTGTCGTGTGAATTGTGAATCAGTGAATTGTAAAATTTTAGCAGATTTTGCCAACAAAGAATTTGACATGGTTCACTGCGTACAACGGCTTATGAAATACGCATACTAACAGCTATAGAATTATAGATGATCTTGCTGTAAAATTGTTCGTGGAACTGGGCATAAGCTAGGGTATCGGGAGATAGATGAGATGGGTGATATGGAAATTGTTCAATTGGCGCCCCAAAGTCTTCATTTCTGCAGTAAAATGTTAGCTCTATAGTAACGTTGCAAACACGAGGAGAACTAGTCTCCTAACCACCCACCTGTCCTACTCCACAAGTGCATATACAATTCGCTCCTCACCTTCGAGCTTAAACTGAATCTATCAGCCGATTTTCAGCAAAATATTACCAAGAGGCCTGATGCTTTGTTGAATAATCTTCAATGGGTTTATGTTGATTATAATATATATAAAAACCTACTTAGAATTTTCCTAAACCTCCCCAACTCCCATCAAACTCCCTAAATACATCGTCAATTGTTTCACATATACTTGTTAAATATAGATTTTTAAAATAGGCTACACATTTTCAAAAATTCTCTGTCTTGTTCTTTTTTTTTGTTTTTTTGGTTGTATCGTATTAGTACATATTGCTAAACCACTTACCGTAGAATGTGAGTTTGCCAATGGCGCCCTTTTGAAATCCTTTTAGCCTGCGAGATGTCGCGAACTTAAGATATAGCACCCTCTTCTATTGCGGGCTGCCGTTTTTTACCATGGACTAAAACACATAAAATGAAGTTGCTCTCCCAACTGAAAAAAGATTAATCCCACTACTCTTTGTGTTGTGTTGTTTTCCTTTCTGTGTATTAATATATTATTAGGTTTATCGTTAATTTCATATTAATAATTATTGAAAATGATTCATATTCAACAACAATTAACACATAGAGTTTCTTTATGTGTTCAGTGATCAACTCGAATGAGACAATCTTGAGTAAGCAAACAAGAAACCCACACACCCACATACACACATACGCATATATACACACACACACACACACATATATATATATATATATATATATATATCAAACTTTCATATCACTTTCAGCACTTATTGAGTCTTAATGTCTTGTCAGTTAAGCAATGGATAGGCCGATTATGGCACCATTGTAATGTTGGGCTGAGCTTAGGGCATCAGGTGCCCTTAATGCGGCCATGCCCCTTCCCCTTCCAGTTCTTTTCCCAAGGCAAAAGAAACACCCTCATTCTCGATAGATAACTTAAATGTAATAAGTACATGAATATGGAGAAAATGTCGTACAAATAGTCGTATTATATATATATATAGTCTGCACATTTATCGAGCAATTAATTTTTCAGTTTGTTTCATCAGCTTTAGAGTCAAATTTAACTGCTTGATATTAGAAAATGGGAGGGGATCCAATCTGCCTTGAGGGGTTGCAGGAGAGGGGGAAGGGACACAAACTTCGAGGGGTCGGAGATAGGATGTGTGACTTTGCTTTGAACTGATTTGATTTGATTTGAGAGTGCAAGCCGCCCCAAAATCACTTCAAAACGTCCCACACAATGAACCCATTGTGCATTTTTGACCATACACAAATTCCAATGTTTGAATGTTTTCAACAAAAGTGCAGTTTTATTACATATTTCAACGAAAAGGCAATGTTCTGATAACAAACTGCTGTATGTATGGTGTGGGGGGGGGGGGGGGCTGAGGGGTGAGAGGAAGGGGGCTCACGTAACCGATGTGGCTCCGACTCCGCCTTCCTGTGCGGCATACCAAGGCTAACTGGTTGACATTGATATCGACTTTGAAACATCTGAAGAATAAAACCCAACTTGGTGTCTTCTATATGTTTGATCAATGTAAAGGCTAATTTGAAGTTTTAGATAATTTGACATAACTTCATTAATAAACGCCAAATAATTTTATATAATTCGTAGATCCACGTTATGAGTTATTTTTGTAATTTATTCAGAATTAAGCATCAGCTACGACTGCCATAAATAGTTATGATCTCCGAGTAAAGTAGCAAGGTCTTCATTTAAAGGTTTATAAAACTGATTCAATATTTTCTCTGTCTTTGGTAACATTGGTCCCATAGCTGCGTTTTGCTCCGAACGTGTTCGGCTTTTCTCCAAGTTCATAATGGCTTGCATTTGTTTCTCGTTAAGTTCAGCTGAAAGGAAGACAATATACGATTTTGTTTATAATGGTTTCTTAATTGTTTTCCCCCTCGAATTATAATAATTATAGGAATGTTCTTTAATGAAGCAAAATAACACACATTTAGATGAAGATCACAATAATTTGCAACATTTCACCGACATGTGTCGAAATGATACCCACGCGGGCAACATTGTCCACCCACTATACACCCCTCCCCTCTCTCCCATCCCCCATATGATTATAAATAAACCCTGGAGTCTTAAAAGAATCAGCTCTTACTCTTCAGACTAGTTAGAGTGGCATGTAAAACAATGTTCATGTTACTAACTGTAGGTCATTTAACAATAATGGTATCCCAAATGTAACATGTTGCCCCTCCCCCACCCCTACCCTACCTCCTGATATGACTCTCAGTGTCCCCTTACTATTAAAGTTTAATTCGTTCTAAAGTTTTAAGAAGAATTATCAAAAGTGGAAGACCAAACGTTTCGTCATAATGTTCCCAAATTGAAATCCTTCTGAGAAAGTATATTATAAGGTCACCAAGAAATGTTCGGAATAGGAAAAAGAAAAAAAATTGCAACATTTTGATAGTTAGTATATGTCAATTAAAAACGACGTTACTACAGTAGACGTTAACTTTACGGTTTTAGTATATTTGATAATTATAATTTTTGTACATGAAACAAAACAGTTCACAAGTTTATGGATTGAGTGGTCTTCTATACCCCTTCAGTCAGAACCGTATAAATATCCGTAGATAACTGTAGATAATATGTACAGGTCTGACGACTTCAATTACGTCACTACGACATGACCTTAATGTCACTACGACATGACCTTAACGTCACTCACCCATATCTAAAAAGTGGAGGATCTTCGTGTATTCCTCGCGAAGGTTGCTACTCCATTGGTCAGTTCGTATGATATGAATCTGGTCACGTGGGAACCGATGAAACCATTCTCGGAGATGTGCAGAGTACATGCCAATATTTATGCGCTGAAATAAAGATCACGTGAGAAGTGCTTAATTATAGGTGATCATGAATAATAATCAAGTCATGCAGGCTTAATATATAGCACAACCAGTTGGGACAATTTGTTTTATAAACTGTATAGGCTGTCATAACATGCTTCATAACACTTGTACTGACAGTATGTGAGCAATCACGCAATCCTGTTTCTATCATATGGAAGGATAGGAATTGTTTACACTGCCAGTACGAGTGTTTTGAAGCACGGTTTGAGAGGACAGAATATTGGTATACAGTATCGGAGAATTGGCTGGTTTTAGCGATAAAATATATTCGTCGGAATACATTACTTATCAACCAGGCACGTTGATAGCGTCTTGTGATTGAGGGAAGGGGGGAGGGGGGGGGGGGGGTGTAGAATCATAATGTTCCAATTAGGATCATAATTTTACACTAACCGAGTGTGATTCGTAAGGAGGGGTGCCATACTCGAAATTTTCAGCAGCTTAACCCGAGTGGGTTGACAATTCTTTGCATCTTAAATATGATATATAATGGGTGCTTAGTAATATGCTAAGGTACTAAATCGAACGCCAATTGGTGGTATTCAGACAAGTTTAAAGTTCTCCCATGCATGCACATCCATTTAACATCGTCGAAATGTATTTAAAACAAGTACACTTTTGTCCCAAATTCTTATAGTTCAATAGTTGCAACGTCAAATTATAAATTATTGAAAAAAGAAGAATTGGCACCACAAATTTCGAAATATACAAATTTGGACACTTACAACAACAAAAAACGTTGTATACTCACCGGAGCATATGAGCGTGCTAAACAATGACGAAGGGTATTGTTTTCTAGACAGAGTTGAAATGTACGTATAATGTTTTCCACTCGATCGTGAAAATCTGTGGGCGATTTGACATCAGGTGACTTCCAAGAGTCGTCAAGATACAAGTACTCCGAATACAATCTCTCTGTTGGGTTTCTCAAGATAAAGATAAACTTGGCATCTGGTTGCGCTGCACGCAGGACATCCGCTAAGACAACGGGTGGTCCTTCTGGGGGATTCCCAAGCATTGATACTACCCTCAGATTGTCCCATAACGTATCCGCTGACGCGTCAACTGTGGAATAAAAAAAGAGATAGAGAAAAAAATTACATGCATAATACAATAGAAACCAAATAATAAATGTAATAAAGTGTGTGTTAGTATAGCTCCATCTAACTTTTCTTTTGTTAAGCATGATATATCTTGAAAACATGTTTAAGGTTGTTTTAGTTTATACTGAACAAAGAAAATTTCACTTTTATAAGATGAACATTTCATTTCTAACACATAAAGCCAATGTTTGACATAAACAGCTTCATCTGAAAGAAAGGGTTTCTCTTTCACTCTTTTCTGTGTAAAAGAAAGTGGGCCTGACGTTTCGATCCTAGAAGGGTCTTCTTCAGAGGCTGAAGAAGATCCTAATCTATGCCGTAATCTGATCTGTTCAAATCTATTCTTATACAAGCTATATTCTTTCTAATCATATAGTCGAATAGAGGCTGAAGAAGATCCTGCTATAGGATCGAAACGTCAGGCCCTCTTACTTATTCACATTCTCTTACGCAGGCTCTTTAGTGGATAAACAGTTTGCTAACAGTTTTATTTTTTATTTTGCTTTATTTGCTCTCAGGAGTATAGAATCAGATATGAATCCTATATACCACTGGAGCTCATGAAATCCGTCTGTAAGACAGCTTCCGTATTTAATTGGCACGAAGAACATCACGTGACACCACTTGTCGAGGCAGACAAGTACACATGGCAATATCATTTGACCAGACTCGACTCGATTCGACTATACAATTAGACAGAATATAGCTTGTATAAGAATAGATTTGAACAGATCAGATTACGGCATAGATAGTAGATTAGAACAGATGCATGGATTATAGCCTAATCAAGACGCTCTACGGATACAGGTAGGTCCAGGGGCGGCGATTTGTTTCAAATATTGGAGGGGCATGTCCCCCCGCCCCCCCCCCCATGATCGCCGCCCATGGGTAGGTCTATAACAAACCTCCGATTTTGTGTCGTGTCCACCAAATTATATCTTCGTCTTCTCTGAGGACAACGCTCAATATGCTAAGATATTGACGAACCGATGCAGCTGGTGATAATAACAACAATTATATCATTATTAACAAATGACTGCAGATTGTAACTGTGGATGAAATGACATGACATGACATCACATAAGATCTCATCAGGTATACTTTAAAACAATCATTATTCTGGTTTCTTCATAGTCAAAGCGAATGGCATAGGCCTACTTAAGATAAACAATTGGCAATTAAAAGTCACCGTATTTTCTTTTCCTTGACTTGCATCATCTTAGAATAAGAATAACTGGAATCACTTCTTAGTTTTTATTCTACTCGAGGCAAAAAGAATAGACTTTTAAACTCCCTCACCCCCCTCCCCCACCCCACCGACAAATATTTGTGTTTTCTTAAACATGTCACCCTGAAACCACAATCAAACTTGATTTTTTGCTCGTTGCGACATTTTGTAAGACGATGTCTGTGAATGGCAGCCATTTTCTAACCTGGGTGTTTGCCTCTCGTCCAGAAGTGGGCTTCTTTTCCTACGGTTTTCCTTTTAATCATTGCAGGGTGTTCTCGAAGTCTGTTCCAAAGATCAGTGGTTCCACTTTTTGGAGCTCCTCCTATATAAGCGTATGGGAGACAACGCATTTTGCCTGTTTGGTTGTCACCGAAACAAGGATTCTTGCGTGGCAGAAAACCCTTTGCTGAAGGTAGCATCCTGAAAACCTGAAATATGAAGATGGTGATAACAAAACATGGATTTCATTGGCTCAGCCTGCAGTCATAGTGAAGGAAGTTTAAGAACAAACACGAGGATATTGTCAGTCTATGAAGCTTATATACTTAGAGCCTGCTCGACATATTTTATTTAGCTTCTGCCCATCCCTGCCCATCCCTGCCCATCCCTGCCCATCCCTGCCCACCCCTGCCCACCCCTGCCCATCCCTGCCCATGTTCCTATAGTCGTGATGTTCCTTCACCCTTGCCGTGACGATACGTTGTACGGGGTTTTGTTTTGTGTGCGGGTATGGGTGTGTGATTTTTTTTTCTTTTCTTTATTTCGGCGCTACTAAACTTTGTCGGACTTCGAACACGACACGCTATCATGCGTAATATATATGGCTAAGCTTTTCACTGATTTTGTTGTTTTGAAAACGCATAGTAGACAAATGTTATGTCCCCGAGGGCTTGTCGTATAGACAGCTAATCTTCTCTGTATATATATATGTGCAGATGTATATGTGCAGATTATTACATATCGCCCTCGTTTACATGCACAAGGGGTTTGGAATCGAGTCTGAGACGGTCCCATGGTCCAGGGCAGCTCCATTCCAAGAGTACGTATTGTTTATAATTTCATCATGATCGATTGTGTTTACGCACGGAAAGTTCAATTTTGGCCATTTTTTTTACTCGCGTGTTCACGTTTTGAAACTTGGACACACAGTGCTCGATTCGTTCACGTTGGTCTTGACCCGCCGTAAGTGTGTAATTTCTCTTCGAAAGTTGCTTACAAGTTGATCATGTTGTTTTGTTGTGTGTATGCATGTGGGAGTGAAATCATCGTTATGCCACTTCTTCAAGAGATATTCAGCTGTAAAGTATTGTTGTCTACTTTTCAAATTTAGTGCTAAAATTCAAAAAAGCGTGACGTCACATATCTTGAACATAATGAGGGTCACCAGGTCAGATTACCGACTGATTGGTGATAAATGTTCGGGGTTTGTGGAATCATCCAGACCACTTTAGGTTCTGATATAAAACCATTATAATTGAATTATGTAATCATTCAAGATTAATATGACCTTTATAAAACCGTTAATCCTGGGTAGTATGTAAAACATTAGTGCATGGCTCCCCGGACCTCGGACAAAGGTGCCAAGACATCCCGAGTCCGAGACAAATATCCGTCCAGGGCAACCACACTCCAAGTCCCATTCGGGTATCGGAACTTACCGCCCTGTCGTAAAGCCCCTCCTTCTCCCTACAGCCCTCTTCGTGCAGAACTAGCAGAGGTACGTCCAATCTGAGGGATGGGGGAGGGGTGGGCGGGGGGGGGCACAAACTTCAAGGGGTATGAGACATATGATTTTGATTTGAAAGAGCAAACCATAAGTCACTCTAAACTTGAACAGATCCTCTGTGAATGAACGACAAATTCCAATGTTTTTCATCAGAACGATACATTTTGTTGACATTTCTCAATAAAAGGACACTTTTTAACTACTTTTTTTATTTACTCAGAAAGGCAAAGTGGTACTTTTTCACTAACAAATAGGGTGGGGGGGGGGACATCTAATGTAGGAAAAGGCTCACCTTTGTGGTTTTTCACAAACCTCCAAGGGCTCCATCGACCCTCTCCTCGCAACTCTGCAATATCTCTCCTTCCTGAAAATAGACCCTCCCATACTAACACAAAAGGGCGCGTCTTTGACGGTTTATTCCTTTAGCAGTGAACTTTCAAAATCTCCCAATTTTTTCTAGCTTTTGTAATCATTCTACATTGACATTGCCTCATAGTTTGGGGGGTGGGGGGATACAGCGACGTGTGCCAAAAACACTCTCAGTAGTTCAATTTTAATTTTTTTTTTAAATTTGATTGACATTTTCGTGTCAGACACAATGTTAGATTTAGACAGCTCGTCAAGTGTCCTTTACCATCGTTTAATACGTGACTTTTGCATGATGACGTCATCACTGGGATTGTGTTTCGGGTAACTGTCATTCACCGAGTTTACAAAGTTTCGATAAAATCGCAAACAAGTGCACGTCTGTAAAATGTGTGGCTATGTTGAAATGCTCAAATAGTAATATCGTAGTAGCCCCTGTATTTCATAGTCAGTCGCTATCTTTATGGGTTCACCAATTGTATAAAGGTAGTCAGTATAGGCCCCAAATTATCAGCACGCTATAATTGCTAGAAGTTTTCGAAAAGTACTTTCCCGGAGGTCTTTACTCTCCAAATTGTTCTCAAACAATTTTTAAGGAACACACAAGATGATTGAATGTCTCAGTGAGGAAAATTTCCTCGAAGGTTTGTAATAAAATCAGTTTAAGAATTTGACCAACAGTGACCATATTTTGAATATCTAGCATATTTGGGGCCAATACAGCATACCTTTTAACAGTCGAACACAACTTAAAGGAACATAAATTTATGCGTTAAAACAATTCTAATAAAATAAATTTTGAAATTATTTCAAAGTTATGATAAGGTTCAAGCATTGACCGATTTCCAGAGTTTATTGTGCGGTGTTGCAAGCGAGTTGGGGGGGGGGGGGGGCTCCGGGAGAGATAGGTGGTAAAATTATTATTGCTTACTCGTCAAAACTTGGCACGACATAAAATACAACGACTGTATGATAGTTCAAACGGAATTGTAAAATACGTCTCTCAAAATAAAACCATGCAGTGTGGGCATGCAGTAGTGATAATTTTTGACACCATATTGGGGAAGGGGGGGGGGGAGGGATGGGCTGATGTGGTGGGTATACCATATTAAGTGTATCAGAAGTCTCAGTGGAATGACCAATAAGATAACAAGAACTGAGGGAGAGAACTGGTTGGTGGTGAGGGTTGGATGTGGGAGGGATACGGGAAAATGAAAGGATTAAGTAAGGGGGATGGGTTGAAAGTTATAGCGGATAGCATGACATGTGGGTAGAGTGAGGGTTGTGTGAGAGAGGGGTAAGGGTTGTGTCATAGAGGGGTGAGGGAAGGGTGAGAGAGGGATGAATATTGAACGAGAAGGAAGAGAATACGTTATTATTCATGATTCCCCAAGTAAAGTGAAACAAACAAAACTATTAATAAATCAAATGAAGTATATATATAATGAAATTAAAACCTGATTGCCTCCTCCTCCGTAATTTTGCTGCAAAATGTTCAAAATATATAACTATGTATTTAGTTGCAAAATACAACATATGCTTTCAATTCACGTAGATACGAGGGAGAGGGATAGGGGGAGGGGGAGGGGAGGTGGCTGTAATGGGCACGTGGCTCCAGCACGGGACACAGCTGCTTAATGCATATGCTCAATGGCATATTATAATAGCTATTACCTACCTCTGGTTCAAGATATTTAAGAACATCCGGCAGAGCATCTCTGGAATAATTTACAGGTCCGTGAGAGAATCTACCTGCGTGCTGACTTAATCGAAATTTCAGTAAGTCAGTCATGGCCCTGACGTCATCAATCGTCATATCCGGTAGGTCGTACGTTGGGTCAATCTCTTGAGTGGGCATATATCTACTTCTTGCTACTATGACGTCACGGTAGGGAAGATACGTATTACCCTTTGTAATACCTTTGAAATTAATCCCTCTGTTAATCCTTAATCTTCGATTCCCTTCGATGTGACAAACTCTTAAAATCTGTCTGCTCAACGTTTCTGTAAAATTACCGCTGTTTTCGATTCTCTTCCAGTGAAAAGCGTTTTGGGTCAGCCTTGCGTCTGTGCTATCATTGAAATCTGCATTGTCTTTAAGAATAGTAGATCCTAACTTCATCTTTTTTCTTTGAGTTCTTTCATATAAATCAGACAATTTGCTTATTTTTGAATTATTTATCGTTTTTAGTAAATATGACTTTCCATAGTCGTTTATAGCAGAGTTAACCATTTGGTTGGTGGTTTCGACCATTCTCAAAGATCGTCTCCAGTTGATGACCCGAGTAAAAGATGGTATAACTTTGGAATAGATTAAAAATACTACAACAACGGTCAGACACAGGATAAGATGCTTCCGCTTCTGCGACAAAAGATAGCAAAGTATTGATTTATAACGTATCAATAGCGTGTATTTGGTGAGTGGTAGACCGCGTGAGATCCTACTTCCCACCACCCCACCACCCCACCACCACATCACCCCACCACAATCTTACCGACACCCCCTTCCCACCACCCCACCACCTCATCACAATGACATTTTCGAAAAACTGCTGTAAACGCTTGATTTTTTCAAGTCACACTGTGTCTGTTTTTAACTAACCAATGTTCTATTAAATCAGCAAGCAAACTGTATAAAAAGTAAATTTTGAATCGGGTTGTGACCTTTGTGTCACTTTGACCTTCCTTTAACCTTGCTTAGACCTTGCTGTTACCAAGTCATGTTCCATTCACACAGAAATGGATCAGCCCCCTGAAACAAAGAGATATAGGCTAACTATGTGGCTACAGAATATTAAGCTATTGCCTACTAAGCCTGTTCTTTACGATGAAATCAAAATGCAGCAACGTTATGTATATACCTCAGTCGTGGATTCAAACCATCATCAATACATATTTTTCATATCAAGATAAGGAGAAGCTACTCACCTTTCTGACCATAAAAATCGCCATATTTAATTCCAAAATTTGCTTAAATCATTCTTCAATATAATATGATGCACGTAATCTTAGAAGACTATGCTTGTGGTAAACTGCCTGAGTAATGAAACACAAGTAATAGATAAGCTGTAACGATAACGACATATCATAGAAAGACCCGTGGGCGGTCTGCAAAGATATAATATGTTTTGTCTTTTTGTGAACTATTAATATATATATTTTTTACATTCCGTGATACGTGTATACAATGATCTGTGTGGCAGATAAAGCAAACAAACCAACTCTTTCTAATACAGCCAGTTATCCATTATGGTTCCATCGACGACAATACAAATAGCTCAGAAAACGCCTTTATGACGTTATTGTGAACCAATAACAATACTTTGGCCTTGAGTAGCAACGCTAGCCACGGATAGTATATACTAAAATAAGATTTACCAAATTTTACTTGAAGAACAGTGGACAAGGTGAGAACTGAAGGTTTAGGGGAGGTTCCCCTTCCACCTTTGTGGTTCATGGACAAATATATTGATATCAATGCACATAAGGTGACCAATAGTAGACTAAACGAAATTACAATAATAATTCTGTACTGTATATATATATATATATATATATATATATATATATATATATCTTCCTTACCGGTTTCGAACCTCTGGACATACAATCAGCGTCCATAGCCTAGTGGTTAGGGTGTCCGCGTACAGAGCGGGAGGCCCGTGATTCGAATCCCAGTGGAGGCTGAAAGTTTTTTCACTGTTCTTGATTTTCCAACTCATTACGATTTTCATTTAAATATATATATATATATATGGATGGATGGATGGATGGATGGATGGATGGATGGATGGATGGATGGATGGATGGATGGATGGATGGATGGATGGATGGATGGATGGATGGATGGATGGATGGATGGATGGATGGATGGATGGATGGATGGATGGATGGATGGATGGATGGATGGATGGATGGATGGATGGATGGATGGATGGATGGATGGATGGATGGATGGATGGATGGATGGATGGATGGATGGATGGATGGATGGATGGATGGATGGATGGATGGATGGATGGATGGATGGATGGATGGATGGATGGATGGATGGATGGATGGATGGATGGATGGATGGATGGATGGATGGATGGATGGATGGATGGATGGATGGATGGATGGATGGATGGATGGATGGATGGATGGATGGATGGATGGATGGATGGATGGATGGATGGATGGATGGATGGATGGATGGATGGATGGATGGATGGATGGATGGATGGATGGATGGATGGATGGATGGATGGATGGATGGATGGATGGATGGATGGATGGATGGATGGATGGATGGATGGATGGATGGATGGATGGATGGATGGATGGATGGATGGATGGATGGATGGATGGATGGAATATAGTATAAGCTATTTCCCAACCCATGGGTTACATCTCGTTGTATAATCTTCCAATTTCTCCAACCAGTTTCAAAATAGGGAATATATCAACACTATATAGGTCATAATAAGAAAACGCCAAAACATTTAGATGATCGCCTCACTGTTTATATAAAATATACTTATCAACACAAACATTTCACCTTATTACATAGCTATAGATACATGGTTAAAACAACCCGAAGAACAATACAAGCAAGAATTGTGCACATTTCTTAAGACTGAACTTACAAAAAAGAAGCATATTGTGCATCGACCTATATAAGGCATTAATAAACTCAAAAGGGTGAGAAAAACTGTAAGGTAATACAAGTATAACATAATCCATTCTAAAATAACGATTTACGGGGACAAAACAAAGTGACATCCTGCAGGCCAAATAACGAAAACTCAGTTTGAATCAGTACAATCGTTATTTTAAAGGGGAGTTTAAATTGCAACTGAAAATTTGATTCTTGTCAAGAATCCCAATTGAAATATTAAAAACAAACTGAGCTCTTCACGTGGCACATCAAATACGTCACATTAGGAAGTTATAGGAAGTGACTGCAAAAGGTTAAATGAATACAATACCGTACGTTGCTCTTACCTGAATGGTCAATACAATAAATCACATGAAACGACAGATGTTTTCTATTCATTGTTCTATATCTTATCATAAATAAGTTGTTTCTGAACTGTTTCGAGTTTTGCATTTATACAAGTGAGTGATGCATCCACTGGAAGTAGTTGCCAATTTATCCCTTAAAGATTTTCCATTTCATTGTTAAAATAAATGGTATAGTCCAATCAAACATAATTTTTGTTCCCCTGCCATGCCTAAGACTCAATTTAATCCTGACGATGAACTAAGTTTTCCGCATGGGATTCGATATTATTGTCTGATTTAAAGAAGGAAAAATATCAACAATCATATTTAGCTTATAATGATAGAGATTTTTGTGAAGACCAATTTCCCAAGTTCAAACGGATATATATATATATATATATATATATATATATATATATATATTCCCAGTCTGAAATAAGATAATTAAATGTCACAGCGTTTTAGACTTATTTTAAATGACCTAAACGAAGCTAAACTAAATTACTTTGCTCCCGTCCGTCGCCGTCTTCCATTTCGCTTCCAACTTCTTCTTCTTCTTCTTCTTCTACCTCTTTCTCCTCATCTTTCTCCATCCCATAATCCTCCTCTTCCATATTCTCTGCTATGTGGCCGACGTCTCCTTCAACCCTCACTTCCGTGTTCACTCCATCGTCCAGTGCGATGTCGAAAAACAATTGATTCGGATCCACGTCATTATGTTTCCCTTGTATTGTCTTTTCCACACCAACCTTTGTACCCTTTTTTGTCTCTTCCTCAAATTTATTCCGTTGTTTACCCCTGCTACCCCTTCCGACACCAATACCCTCTGGAAGAGTATATTTTCTCCATTCGTCTGGTTTTAAGTATCCAATATATGGCATATCAGGGTCTACGACTAATGGTCTCCCTATGTGTCTCTCAATCATTGTTGCTCGTGTGGAGGGAATACTATGTGGAAATTTTTCGTCTTTCGATTTTGAAGAGCGCCCTCTCCATTTAGCCAGCCATACAAAGGACAAAGAGGTGAATAAACAAACGGTAAGAATAGACCATCTAACTATGAATTTCTGTTGGGGAAAAAATAGGTGAAAGAACGGTAAAAGCAATAAAGATACAGCAAGATAGTGAAAAACAGGAGAAAACAACAAATGCGTCGAACTTGCAGGTCTGTGTTGGGTCATAAAGTCACACATTTATATTCCTTTCTGTATTTTCGTTAAGGTTACCACTTAAATAGCAAATACCTTAGATATAAACAGTATAAAATTCTTGTTGTCATTCACTGTCATTTATTATTTAATCCTCACGTAGGTAAAGTGCCCGGTTCCCGCGAAACTTGAGTCCTCAGAAGGTCAGTTTCAAAACCATATTAATCAACGCGGCCGTAGAAAAAAACTTGTATGTGCACGCAGGGTATACGTGTAAATACAAAAAGTGTCATTTAATTAAAAATAAAAGCTATAGGAATAGAAATTAGGAAACTAAGAAAAACAGAAATTAGAAAATCCCTTTGTTCTGTCCGTGTTTGTTTATCGAATCAAATATACTATACGTTGGTGTAAACATAAAACGTTTGATCTGAGATCAATTGAATGATCGATTATCGAACTGGGATGATTCGAAGAGCTTGGCAAAAATGGAGGGCGGGAGAGGGGTTCGAGACATGTCGTTCCCCGATTCCAATGTCCTGTGGCTGAAAGTAGAAAGCTACAGGGGCGCAACCACGTATACATTTTGTTTCAGAAAATATCTGGGGCATTAACCCCCCCTCCCCCTCCACACCACCCCACTGTCATACAGAATATTTCAAAGAAACGCTTAAATGATTACATAATTATATCACATCGTATGCGCTACAATCTAAACAGTTGAAATAACATTATTTCTAAAATTGCCATTTTGTCAACATTCCCCAAAGTGGAGACGACCCCTACCCTAGACCACTAAACATATTAGCCTTCCCCTCCCCACAAATGGTTGCGCCCTTTCTTGAGAGACTATATTGACTAATTGAACAAAAAAAGAAAACCTTTACCTGCCGAGAAACAGAAACTGACCGCCGCTTTGAGGAACTGTCCAGATCTGATCTCACTGGATCAAGTTCAACCATACCTTTGTTACCATGCATATAATAGTAATAACGGGCATGTACATGGTGTATATTACTAATAGAACATTCAGTGATCAAATCATTGTTAGGCCTATACATTAAGTTGACTCGGAGTATAGTTAGGTCATTGCCAATTCAATTATTCGAAGCCGTCCATGGTCAACCTTGCATGTACATTGGGATTTGAATCGTCGCCGGTTTTGATCCCAAGGTATAAGAAAATGGGTATATGAAATTGATACAAAATGTTTCAGTTCGATTCGGAGCTTTTGATCGGTTTGGGATATATAGTAAATAACTGGCTGTGGATGGTTACATCTTTAAGTTCATTGAAGTTTAGTCTTATGCTATATATTGGCGTTCCAAGAACTACTGACCAATCGAAGCAGATGGAAATATAAATGGGGCCTACATAGACTGACCTTTGTGTACATCTTAGAAATGCCTGCTGTATTATGATACATCCCGCCGTGCGTCTAGATCACTTAATAGTGATGTTTACGGCAGTGAATATTGCGTTAGCTGCTGTAGTTTTACATTCTGTTCTCGTGACCAGCACATCATATCGAGTTGACCATAGATTCACCACTATCCGGCGACTAAAGGCTGTAACTCTCTCTGTATATAGACTTTTCCTCGTACATTCTAAACACCACACATATGCAATTGATGACAAAATAATAAATGAACGTATAATTATGCAAGCCCCATGCATGTATATGGTTATATATGCTAGCTAGTTATATGCTAACGTTTTACAATACTGTGAGTAGATGGTTCAATTAAGGGACCAATATATATAAATCCCTGACCCGTGTCCGAGAAAAGCACGTATAAACAGTATATATGGTCATTCAGATATATGGTTTATTGTTAACACAGGAGAGGTGAAAATAATACATGTTAACTTATACGCTATATGCCGTGCGCAAAGCGGTGGTATGATTTATTTATACATGTGTCAATTGTTGACAACGTTTATAGTATATAAAAGACGGTCTGTAAATCAGTTTTCACCCACGCAATAAATGATGTTGATTTTTTGGTATACAGTTAAAACTATATAACGGTAAATCCCAAATTGCTTGGTATGTAAATGCTATGGCAATTCACATTGACTTGACTTGCCGAGTTTGAAACTTCCAATGATGAGCAATGAAAGAAAACTGAGAGAGAGAAAGGTGGAAAGACAGAGAATTCGAGAAATAATCTCGAGACAAAATAAATTAAAATCAAAACTAACATTCGACAAAGACATTTACAAGACTCAATTTTAGGAAAGTTCCTTCGTTGATTTTTAAATACAGGACGTCGTTTTTCAGAACAGAAATGCTGAACAACAACCAACATTCGAAGGCCCTTTTTTTGCTGTAATTCAGAGGAGTGTAATCTCTAGCCCGGTCGTGTTTCCCAATTAATGTACCTATTGCCCAATTACCAGATACATTTGCAACATTTTTCCTGGAGAAAGTTGAAGACGTTCGGGCAAGCATCACGTACGCCATATGTGCCTACCCCGACCATCCTACACTACTTGTATGACAATGCTGCAACTGAGATTTGTTTTTCGTCTCAGGACTTGCATCCAAACACTGTTGTCTCGATCACATCCATACCTCACTAGATTGATTAAAACTTGTAAATCTGAGTTGGCGACCTTTTTCTGTTAACTATCCTAGTATTTGTAGAAAAGCAATTTTTCAGGCTATGCTGAAAAAGAAGAATTTAGATTGTTCACGACATGAGAAATTATAGATCGGTATCAAATTTATCTTTTATATCAAAAGTTATTGAAAATGCTGTTTTTCGTTTTAATCAAATTGCACATCATATTAATCGTATTAACTGGTAATATCCATTTCAGTCAGCGTACCGCTGCAGGTTTTAGCACAGAGTCTGCCTTGGTAAGAGTTCAAGATCTGCTTTACTGGCTCCAATTATAGCACGCTATAGCTAGGAAAGTTTTGTGATTACGTAATACACCTGCCACTGTCGTAAATTGACCTCAAGCTCCACAATTAGCATGCATAGCTTCTTAACACCATTAGGCTCTGTGTGTAAACACTTTGTGGAAATATGTTCATGTCTACAGTACGTGTAGTTATTATAATCATACAGCGTTCACACAAAGACTCTCATACAAGAAAAAATATATGTGGCAGGCGTTGCAGACTAATTGGTAAAAAGAGGACATGTTACGACCAAGGCAGGTCGATTACGTAATCTCAAGAAACTTTTCCATGATAGCGTGCTATAGTTGGAGTCTATACAGCAGACCTTTAAAATGATCTCCGAACTCCCTTGATAACAAGAAATGTGTTTTATTGGTACTACTAGATTTGTCTGCAGCCTTTGACACGGTGGATCATCCATTTTTTACTATCTACATCGGAAACAGATTTTTATTTCCGTGGAATTTTTTTAAGGTGGTTTAAGTCATATTTTGAACATCGCTCACAAACAGTCCAAATATCCCAGTTTAGTTCTTCCTCCCCTTTTTTGCATTTTCATTATCTACTTCGGTTCTCGGAAAACAAATATGTTCATATCATATGAAATATATGAAGTTTATGCTGATGATTATCAGCTCTATGTCACCTTTGATCCAAATAATCTTGAACTTGCTATATACAAGATGGATATTATATACTCTCTTATATTAAAGTTCATATTTGGGGATTTTTTTCTCTTTTTTTTCTCGTCGTTCTTGTTTTGTTTTGTTTCGTTGTATTGTTTTTTTTTTTGTTCTTGTTGTTGATCACTTCATTTTGAGTTTATTTGGAGTTATATTCTAGCTCATTTATAGTTTCGTAAACTCTTCAGTTATTGGTCACCAATTACAAACATCTTCTTTTTTCAGTGACTCATTTGACGATATAGTTAATTTCATTTCATTTATTTTTGTTCAATCTCAACATAAGTGAAGGATATAGGAAACAAAACGTGTGAAAGGAAGTGTACTAAGAAACCCTATAGGGCTTGTAGGGGGTATAATGACACCCCCTGAAGAAATACAGAACTTTACAGTTCTTTAGTTACAGAACTTTTTACTTCGTTAGACATGGTATAACATACCTTAGTCTATGAAAAATCATATCACGTTTATCATATCTTATATTATTTCTTCTTCACCGACAGGGGCTGTTCCATGATTTAAAAAAAAGGAGCCGTTAAGGCCGACTCTAATGCAGAGGGGTCCAGGGGGGGGGGGTCTTTCCCCAACAGCACAAACACGTTTTAGACAGGCAAGGGCATATCTATGCTATAGCTTAGAACTGTAATTAGGTCTACATGCAAATTGGTGCTCATAACCATTTTGATTTTTGTTTGGGGGTTTGAAAAAATGGGCGGGTGCAACCCCCCCCCCCTCCCCACACACAAAATCACGGATTGGCACATGCAACGATACAGACTATGTGGTCAGTTTGCTTAGTGAATCAACGTCGCATCAGAAATGACGAAATTGAGAACTTAAACTCCAAGAAAGAATTGTAAGTGAAGAAAGAAAACAGATGAAACATTAACTTACACGTTTCTAACATAAGTTATTATGTATTTGATTAACGGTGGTCTACAACTCGCACACGGTTGTTCCCGCATATATATATATATATATATATATATGTTACCCCGGGGATTCGGGTGACCTAGGTATGAGCCAATATATAGGCCACCTGAGGGGTAGAAAGGAACAAAACTCAGAGCAAAATGAATAGTACAGCAACACAATGTCATATGGTATATCAATGTGTATTTACAACCCTTTAATCTAGAACATAATTGTCCTTTACAGCTCTCTGTTATATCATATCAACCTCAGTGCAACATCATGAATTTATTGATAACAGATAAACCTAATCAGTCTACAGATAAACGCACTCACGCATAGACTAACAAACATATCCACCAAACTAACCCATGACCCACACAGCTGCACACAGAAGTGCTAATATTTATTCTAACATCTTAATCCTCTGTGCACCCCTAGACTAGCAACATTTCCCTGCATGAACTAGGGGGCTAGCTCACGACTTATTATTAAAACAAAGGTTTCAATATAGTTGTACCCACACGCTACCACTGCACAGGCAGTATACAGCTAACAAGAACAATATCTCTACCTGGTATAGGATTGCCATGGTAACCTAAACAATTCCACCAATCCTGTGCACCCAGACCTCTGTAGGGGGTCTACCCTATGCAGCTTGCTGTGTAGCTACTTTAATCAACCCCTCTTCCAATAGAACAATCCATCTAATTAGTCTATGCAGCACAGGTTATACCTGCTAAGTAATTTGACACCATGGAACCACCTCGTTCCTGGGCATAGCTGCAGTGGCTTCACCATATCAAATAACAATGTACCTACGGAGAGCCAAACGTTCCATAAATGTCGAAAAAGAAAGTGAAGTGTCCAAGTTAATATATATATGTCCAAATCGATATCAACATGTTACAATTCGATATCAGCATGTTACAATTCCATATGAACATGTCGAAATAAAATACAATATGCCATTGCGTCTATCAACATGTCAAATTCAACATCAGCATGTCGAAAACTTGTAACAGCATGCCATTACTACATTGGTCATGTCAACATGCTATATTTACGTCGTGCTATAATTTTGGCACTTCGGCGCGCGCCAACGTTTCGTATATGTCGAGATTTATTTCAGTATGTCCAAAACTTGTGTCAGCATGGTGAGCGAAGAGTGGTGAAGTATTGCCATGACAACGTTGCACATGGTTCGTGTCGTTCACACGGTACTATGGTTGAATATACTGTAGCGGAAAGCTACGACTTTTCCTTAGTGAGATACGTTTCGTTCCCTCAGGGGTTACATCTGTTGCGCTCCGTGGAGGTAACGAGAGATGTTTATCCGGAACAGGAACAGGAACTGATTACGTAATTTTGCTATATCGATGTATTCCCGTGACTGGCATAGGCAGGCACGGCGGTGGGTGTGTGAGTCGATCCCATTGGTCGCAACTCATCGTAGTTATATACAGGTAGTCCATGATTGGTCTAAGCCTTTTTTTTACAGTTTATGTACGGACGTGTGTATACGGGGGTTCAAGGGCGTAGGAACCGGGGGGGCTGGGGGCGCCAGCCCCCCAGTGAAAAATATGGGGCGGGCGGAAGTATCGTTCCGCCCCCCCCCCCCCCGCTCCGCAAGTCAGAAAACCCCTTTTTCATTTCCAAATGAGAAAAAAATCTCATTTGAAGCACCAAATTGCATCTAAGGCCAGGTGAAAATGCAAAATTCTTTACAAAATGGAGTGGGTGTTGAAGTGTGCTATATTGCACCAAATTGCATCTGAGGCCACCTGGAAATGCAAAAAAATTCCAAAGGGGAGGGGGACACCCCCTCCCCTTAGACCCCTCTCCCAGGCCGGCCATCAGTCTTTAGCCCCCCCCCACTCAATAGTACCTTCCTACGCCACTGCGGGGGGTATTTTAATGAAGGGTTCTTTCGTAAATGAGTGAGTCAGAGAGTCGGAGAGTCGGTCGAGTGCAAGACGAGGAACTTTCCTTCCGGCGGCTCGTGGTAAAGCCTTTGATATTTGCCTAAGTCCAAACAAATATGTTTAGGCATTTTGGAGTGCCCGACATCTGCGCTGCCCGAGTCCAGCGGATTGCCCGACACCTGCGCTGCCCGAGTCCAGCGGATTGCCCGACACCTGCCCTGCCCGAGTCCAGCGGATTGCCCGACACCTGCCCTGCCCGAGTCAAGCGGAATGCCCGAAGCCTGTGCTGCCCGACACCGGTGGATTGCCGACGTTTAGATTGCCCGACCCTTGCGCAGCCCCAGTGTTATGCCTGCGTATCCTTGGGTTGTGCCCGACCCCAGTACGTTATATTGGGCAAATGTCAATATTGTGTATTATACGCTGTAGATGTAGAACGAGATGAGAAATTATACTTTTATTAAACATACAACTCTGGTGTCTGCCTCCTGATTTAGAGTTAATCTGTACCCGTCCACCATCTACCTCCCCTACCCTCCTCCAGTTGGTTTCGAGACAGGTTTTTCACTACCAGACGTTGGCGGCGTTACAATACGTTTTAAACTGCTGCAGTAGGTGGAAAATATACCATTGAGAATATCTTCAAGCCCTTATTCGTATTAGTCGCGCCAAAGCTTTGTCCAAACAAAGCAGTTCATTTAATGTAATCATTCATAATGAATTTTTTGCAAGAAACTTTTTCTTCCATACAGCGTTTGGTTGGAGAAATAAACCAATGCGTCAGAGAAAACCAGCTTTCGATAGCACCACGCCTCCGAACTCGTCTAGAGGCAACGTTTGACAGTAACAGTAACATGGTAATAAATTGAAAGTTTGTAAGAATATTCTTGGGGAAATTTCACTAGGCCCCTTTCTCCCTTTGATCCAGTCCGTGCTCTGTCTTTGGGATTTACTTCAACTAAGTTCTACTTGTATTTAGCCTATGCTAAGTTAGGCAATGCCTAGACTAAGGCTAAAGTTAGGGTATACATACTCTTATTTCTAACGTTGCCTCTAGACGAGTTCGGAGGCGTGGTGCTATCCCCATAGTACCGTGTGAACGACACGAACCATGTGCAACGTTGTCATGGCAATACTTCACCACTCTTCGCTCACCATGCTGACACAAGTTTTGGACATACTGAAATAAATCTCGACATATACGAAACGTTGGCGCGCGCCGAAGTGCCAAAATTATAGCACGACGTAAATATAGCATGTTGACATGACCAATGTAGTAATGGCATGCTGTTACAAGTTTTCGACATGCTGATGTTGAATTTGACATGTTGATAGACGCAATGGCATATTGTATTTTGTTTCGAGATGTTCATATGGAATTGTAACATGCTGATATCGAATTGTAACATGTTGATATCGATTTGGACATATATATATTAACTTGGACACTTCACTTTCTTTTTCGACATTTATGGAACGTTTGGCTCTCCGTATGTACCATACAGGTAACATACAGCTTAAGGCTATATTAAGAACATATAAAACTACTAGCATTGATAAAAAGGTGCACTTCAATATCTGGACATTTCTATTGAATGTTACCATGAATAATAATAAGAATACATCAGTTAGATCCTTTAACTATTAAAGATAAGAGTAATAAGTACAATAAAGTAAAAAGAACATACCTGAGGGGTAGAAAGGAACAAAACTCAGAGCAAAATGAATAGTACAGCAACACAATGTCATATGGTATATCAATGTGCCACTGACAGGTCATTTTCCCCTAACCTCTGAATGGCTGTACCACTATCTGTGAAGGTAACTTAATAAAAATTTATAGGGGCCTCTGTTTTGTTCAAATCATGTTCCTAACACACATATATATATATATATATATATATATATATATATAGATCCCCAATGTATTCATATCATAAGTATATAACATTATATGGCATTGGTTTGTAAACATAATGACGACGACAATTTACAATGTATGCCAATATTAATCATTACCTTACAGTGTTTGTGAAATGGGGATTATTACCCAAAAGGACTTGAAATGGACTATCAATCAGTTGTTTCTTAGGGCATTGATGCTTGCTTGCCTCTTAAGGATATCTTCGGCTTAAATTGGAATAAAACCATACACTTCTTTGTTATACAATTCTCATACAATTTTTATGAAATGGGGTTATTATACAAAACGACTGCGAATAGACTAGCAACCGTTCGCTCCTCGGGGTTTTTGATGCTTGCTTGCCTTTAAATGACATATCCGGCTTTTTAATATAATATAATTTTTTTTTTTACAATTCTCGTACATTGTTTATGAAATGGGGGTTATTATACAAAACGCCTGCAAATAGACTAGCAACCAGTCGTTGTCCTTGGATGCCACTTTGATGCTTGCTTGCCACTTAAAGATTTCTTTGGCTTCTAGGAATCAAACTAAACATTTGTTTTTGGCAGCATTTATAAGTCGATAAACTAAAGCCTGAGGGAATCCCTTTCACATATCGATGTTTCTCGACACCGTCACATTGTTGTCTCCACTTCTATTCATGTTCATATATTGATTGATCAAGAAAGTCCGATTGATTGGAACGTGAATATAGATCTAAAGATCAGACATGACAGATCACTTAACTTTAATAAATTGTTTTCTATGAAACTCCACTTTAGAAATCAGCAGCGTAACCAGGGCGAAAAGGTTTCTAGGGCCAAAAAAAATATCCAAATTCAATCAGGGTGTTTTGTTTACTGACCCTGACTGTTTCAGTCCGCTTTTGTGATTGAGGATTCGATAGCGGGAGGACGTTGGGCAGGGGGGGGGGGTGGCGGAGGTGGGGGTGTATTAATTCGACTTAAGTGGTAGCGTATTTGATCATTGCCTTCTCCCCCCCCCCCCCTCCTCCACCCCATCCGACATAATAAACAATTAAAAGTTATTTGTTTCCAACTAAATCTGCGTATACGCGTTAAAGCTAAACGTGCAGGAAAACTGTGAAACAAATTAACTGCCACGGCTTTTAACGTTATTTCCTTATAAACCACCACTTTTTTGTTCAATTTTGATTCAATTTATTCTGTAATTTTCTCTTCTTAATATTTCTAAAATTGCTTACATTCTACCTATGAAAATGACATGAAAGTAAACAGAAGACTGATTTTGAAATCTGGTTTTAAGTCATGAGTGCTTGCATGTGCATTCCATGTCAATCGGTTACACTTCATTGCAAAATTTATCACAATTGATAACAAAGAAAAAGGTTATAATGTGTCCTAAGTTTCAAACCAGTTTTAATGTGACTTGCTTGTTTAATATTCTGCTCCGCTCTATGACGTATTCGGAAAAAGAAAAAGAAAAAAGTGCAGCACCATTGATCTCCTGTGGCCATTTCACCGCCTGTTTCCTTTCCTACCACTGTCCTTTGAAGTGTCCATTTAAAATTTTTTTTACATTATTCAATTGAAAATGGAACTTGTCTGCCAGTACGTCTTTCTAAATACATATGCTCTCAGTCGATTTTTTGTTTCAGTTTGCTTCTAAAGAAGGTCCTGTAAGAATCGAATTATCAGGCCCTCTAAGTTTCACTTACAAAATAACCAAATGCTGACAAAACGAAAAAGTCCAATCCGTTTCTTATGTGCACAGTAAGCTAGGCTATGCGCACTTAGCACAATAAAGGTATGTAATTTCGATAGGCCTAAGCGAAATGTTGATATTTGTTTGAATGAGAATGTAACAAACCCTCTAAGTAGTTTATACACTAAATAATGTGCGATCAAGAGGAATAAAAATTAGCAATCAAGTTTCAAATATATTTGATTCAAACCGGCAGACCTTACACAGTACGGTAACGCAAAACGCGACTAGCTGTCTTTTTTTTCTATTTTTAAAATTTTCTTTTGTCTGAAATCTGAAACGTTCACTGTACTACATTAACAAACCATCTGTCAGGTTATCATGTTGATGGTAATGTTCCGATTGTTAACCCTTTAGCTTTATAAGGTGTGAACCCGTTATTTGATAACCAATCGTTTAACTGATACGTCTTTTCTCTGCATGACAATTAAGTATTATGAAACTGTCGATGAACAAGGCTAAACATAATGCTGTCCCTCCAGAGTTGTACTATCCAATCAATATGTCTTTCATGCGTATATACCACAACTAAATCTTATCGACAAATGGAGTTGATTTAAATTCTTCATGGGGTACAGTCCCGTAACCAACGAGACAGTAACGTCACTAGTTATTGTTCTCCTCAATCTTATTTTCCAAAAATAACTGAATCTATAGTTAACAATTGGTAATCTTGTTTTGTCATATATATGTTTTTAGCCGAAGCCTTATGCATACACCTTTTTTTACTTACAAGTCGAAGAGAGACAGAGTGTGTTAGAGAGGTGGAGGAGAGAGAGATGTGAACAGAGAAACTGTTAACAAACTTATCCATTGCAAAACTCAATGTAGGTATAAACAGAGGGTCTGATGTTTCGATCCTACCTACAGCAGGATTTTTCTTCAGAGGCAGGCCGAGGACGTGACTTATTATACATGTACAGTACAGGATTAAAAGTCAGAATATAGTGCGCCTTTTAATATATATGCCCGGTATATTCAAAGATGTCAAACATTTTTTCAAGAAGAACAGTTCTTAATTACTTGTGAACAGGTAAGTTGTTTTAACATTTGCAGATTCGTCTAAAAGAAATTTTGTTTTTAATATTTGTAAACTTTGCAACGGATTCTAAGAAGGGGGGGGGGGGGGGGACTAACCATTTGCCGAAGGGCACAATATTTATGTCCTGCAACATACTGTATAACTAATAGTGTAACAGCAACATTAAACGAAAAATTTACTAAAACTTCCTGACATTACTAATTGGACGCAATTAATGCTGCTTTCCTTTAATTAGTTAGAGCGGCTTTGTCTCTTGCGTTGCGTTTTATTTTTTTTTACAACTTTCCATCATTAGATCCGAACTATAACATGGGTTAAAAACAATACACAAAATAGTCAAGTCTTATCCCAAAGAAGAAATGGAAAAATTCTTACATTTTATAAACACCAACAAGGCAAAAGTGTATGAGTTAAGAATGTCTTAAAACACTTAAAACTCATAAATTTCAAATCCTAAACCATAATTTAGCATATTTCACTTTCCACCAGATTCAGGGACTCTAATAAAGTCAACCCTCCTTTTTTATATTGATAGCTTTCAATATTTATACGCACCCTGCTGAGGTAAACCCTTCCGTTTAGGTTATTAAAAGATCACCACTGTTTACCACCACCCCCCCCCCTCCACCCTCTCAAAAGAATACAACAAAAATATCGCAGTAAGCGCACATCTCATATTTTTTGTAATTACATTTTTGTTTTGTATAGGATCATCCGATTTTTTTTAGAGGGATTAGGATTATTCGTCGCCTATAACGTCTCCAATATTGCCAGAATGACGTCAATATCACCGGAAACAATTACGGCCCAGCCATACTCTGAAGAAAAAGTAAGAAAACAATTTCAACTGCCTTCTAAACTTTAATTCAATTCTATCTAAAGTAAAGAAGTTTAGTGTTCGTTTCTTGTTTGTAGGAGTATACTTGGTGAGTGCATGAGCCTTTATCCCGGTGTGATCTCAGAATGAACTGTATTTTATCTTTCTATGTAGGGAAAACGAAGGGGTGAGGGGTGGGTTTAAAACTCGTATAGCCTGATGGTATACACACTCATGATATATAAATATTACCTGTATTTCACTTTTTATTTGATTATTTTCTTCAGGTGACCAACAAGGAAAGGAACTTGCCACTGGATGGTGTCGGTTTGGAGGCTCTGGCCGATTTAAACAAATTTTATATTCACCAGTTTATTGAACCATTGGAAGGTGAGGTCACAATTAGGTTTTGCTGAATTAAGGCCCGTCTAAATTAATTTTATATTCATCAGTTTATTGAATCATTAGAATGAGAAGGTCAGAATTAGGTAGGTTCTTTTCTAATAAGCAATCAAGAGTACCCAGTTTTGTGAGAATTAACCCCGTCTAAATTGCCCCTTTTCATCAATTTAAGTACCGGTATACCTCCCTCCCCCCCCCCCCCCGTTTTTGTTACGTGTCTTTTGTGAACTCAAAAGAAAGCTAACCTTTCGTTGAAAGAAAGAAAACTGTAATTAGAATAGTACTATTTTGTTGTAACGTTAAGAAAAATGCTTTTTTAAAAAGTGTCGAGTTTTTGAGAACACATTGAAAAAATACTGGAATTTGTGGTGCACAGAGGGTCCACTTAACGAAACTTTGTGGGTCTATTTGCGGTTTGCGTTTTCAAATCAAAATCACAATTCCCGTGACTACCTAAACGAAGTAATATGGGGGAAGGGGTACCCCATATAGAACCATCTTTCGCCGTCTATGTATATACACGCCTCTGTCTTTCCCCCTTTTCAAGTTTTCACGATCATGAACTGATTTATCAGCTGCGTATAGACGTAACATGATTCTCAGGGTGCACATGTGATATAGTGAATTCTGACTTTTTGAAAATACAAAATTTGTTATACCACGGAAAAGCGTGGAATCAAGATCTTTTCAGAAAAAAAAACCCTCACTGACATCTTACTAACGTAACATCGTTACGAGTAACACGGTTATACAGTCTCGATATAGGGACTGAGGATATGAGGGGATCAATTTGTTGGGTATTTCGTGCAAGGCCCTATTTTTTTTAGGTGACTTTTTTTTTATATAGTATGTACTGGGAGGAACGTACAGGATCGTGTTTAATACCAGTGAAATGTTGACGTCACAAGTTGGAAAGAAAAGAAGTAAAACAGAGGGCGCTCATCAACAATTATAGGAACAAAGTACTGATCATTCTCAAAAATATATATTAGAATAGAAAGAAAAAATGAAAAGGAGAGCTTGACTGAAAGTATCTTTAACACTTAATTTGAACATGATCCTTTTTTCTTCATTTCTTTTAATTTCGTATAAAGTTACTAATAAGATTGAAACACGAAATCGATATCGCATCCTGGACGGCTACGGAAACTTCGTTTACGATGTGCTTGAAAGATCGACGGATTTTGAAGGTGGATGCTACGGATCAGCCAGGAACTTTGTTCTAAGCATATTCGACAAACAACGAACGGTAAGAGATGCATGGCAATATTAATCATGGAAATATGGATAGGCCAGGAGGTAAAAAGTTTTGACTGGCGAAAGAAGAACGTATTTTAAACTTCCTGGTGAAATGTGCATCTAAATTCTACATGGTGTTCTCAAGATGTCAATAATAGAAATTGTCACAATATTACCGCAAGTGAACTTGAAGCAAACAGGTTTGACGTCACTATAGTTGTACACTGAGAGCAATGAATATGTTTTCATTTTCCGTTCATTTTTCACTTAACTGGTTTGACCTTCGACTGGATTGGGTTTCTAACTTTTCCATGTGTGCAATTAATAAAATATATACTAATGACTGTAGTGTGTTCGTATTGAGATGCATGTATATATCCCAATTTGGGTAGTAGGATATTTTGTTTTCAAATTATAAAGAAACAGATAAAAGAAAATGTATCAGCTTCTATGATATCACACCTGTTTGCTTCTCGTTTACTTTGGGTACAAAACGTGTCAGCTTCAAATGATGTGATCTCGAAAATGGTAATGTACGGGCATGTCGATCTGGGGTAGAACCTCAGTCAGTCGGAAGATGTTTTACTGTTCAGTCGGGAATGAATGAGACCACTCCTCTGGGAACATGAAGCGCTTCTATTAAAGGTTCATCTGTCTCTCTCCTAAATCAGTCAGGGAGAATTTAGATCCCCCATCTCCCCCTCCCCCCCCCCCCCTTTGCCCCACATTTGACATCATGGACCCGTCACAGTACGAGGCTTTCACGTATGATGGACTTCCAGTTACCGTCTGCGTCGACGGCATAACACAACGATTTCAATATGTACGGACGCCGTTATAATAGCGGTGTGTTGATTTTAATGTCTTTTACAACTAATAAAGTTCTTCATTTGTTTTCCTATTTACAAAGGAGGTAATTCGTTTGGCTCGTGAACGTAAAACGTGCATCGGATGTACATGTTTTGTGTTTGGTCCAGACTGTGGAGATGAAATAGCAGTGGACGCACCCGCAGGGGAGGTATTTGGATCAGTCTGTCAAAGGTAAATATTATTTTCGTATTTTTTTTTCTATGAATAAGCAGATCATAAAAAATTATTTGGAGTTTGTTGGAAAGACTTCAAATAAAAAGAGAAAAATATTGCCTAGGACGAAACACAAACCATTGACCTCTGGAACACGCATTTTTTGTACCCTCTGGTATCAGCTGAACTATAAATTGGGCCGTCAAGATGGGTGCATGGTCTACAGTGGGAGACAGTATTTCCTGCGCAAAGGGAAAATCAAAATAGACATCGTTGTTATCAAATGAAAGAGAAGAGGGTATTGGATGGGAGAATGTGGGGGTGGGGAGATGTGGAATCCTTCTCATTCTAGACTCATAATAGACTAGTGGTAGCCTGGGGGGGGGGTGGTATGGGGAAGTATAGATTTCGAAACGTATAAAGAACATAACGAACGCTCATCATATTGAAACAAATCAACAAAGCGCGTAACTAGACCAGAATTACCGTATTATATATTGATCGGTTTGAATGCATATACTGATTACATCCCTGTTTTACAAATAGATGGAGTATTTTAAGACCATATTTCGAAATCATGGACGTGGATGGTGAAATGATTGCGTCTGCCAAAGGTCCCGGATGTATCTGTCAGAACACACTTTGCTCCAGTCCAGTTGAATTTCAGGTAAGACCGTTGGGAATGTAAAACGCCTATGTAATTTATTGATATAGGTATAGCACATATTATACAGAAGAGGCAATTGTTACATAAAAAAATGAAAGAAGAAGATATATATTTCAGATATTTTGATTTGGTGGAGGGAAAAGACTCGGAATTAGACGTGTGCTTACTGTATATAACGGAGTAGTAACGAGTCACTTTATGTGGAGGCCGAGTCGAGTCATTACCAATGACTTTTCTCGAATCGACTCGAATCGAGTCATGGACTCGAGTCACTGTGTTATTTCTATGGGGCTAAAGTAAGCAAAATTATTCTAGTCGATTCAAGTTTGAAACTTGGCGACACGAGTCTTGATGGGGGTGGGCGTGTAATGAAGAACGCATGGCCCAAATACTTGGGGGGGGGGAGGGGGGTCGTGGGGTGCTATATAGTCAGCTATACTGATATGAATTTCAAAGGCCAACATATTCCTTCCATGACAGGTTGGCGATTTGGTTCAGGGAACGGACATATTCAACAGTCTTGTACTCAGTTCTTGGTGCGGTGGAGAGAAAGACCAGGAATATTGCAACCCATTCCCTTACCTTTTAACGACTTGCCTTTCGTTGAAAAGAAGCTTTTAACGATATAATATGGTGTCTTAAGTTGCTATTTTAATGGCAGACTTGTTACATTTTAATGTATACTGATTTCCGTAGGTCTCTCTACTATGACGCAGTTTCAATATCTTTTTCTATTAATATAGATCTATTCTAAAGATGGTTCTTCGAAAATTGGCTCTATCAGCAAACTTTACAGTGGATTTGCTAAAGAACTTTACACGAAAGCAGACGACTTTGAATTAAACTGTGAGTTTATTGCTGGAGTATATATGTTGTAAACCGGGTATGCAGGGTGCATGTATGTATAACAGTGACATTCCATTCGAAATAAATAGTGAGTTTATTAATGATATATAGGCCTATCGGTAACCGGTATTAACGGTGTATGTATGTATTAACGTGACATTCCATTTGCCAACATATAATTAAACAGTGAGCTCATTGGTGATATATCGGTAATGCCGGTATACATGATGTATATCCTTATTAACATGACGTTCCTATTTGTCGACTTCTAATTAAACCGTATAAGGACATTGATGATATATCGGTAATACCGGTATACAGGGTATAAATATATTTGCGTAGAAATCATTTATTGAAGTATGTGTTCCCTTTGTCCATTTAGCATTAAACCGATATATAACTCATATACCGGTGAACAGGGTATCTACACGTTGATTGTCAGGGATGTATTTGTGACAGAGGAAAGCGTTGGGGCTTCATGGAAGGTTTATGACGTAATGATAGTGACGTCACGTCAAACCAGCTTCACGTTCCTTTGTTGATTTTTTTCTACTCACAGTTATCGAGAACACATCACTTGAAGTTAAAATTCTCTGTATATGCCTCGTATTTCTGTTGGTAAGTGTTCTGTCAAAGCCTGATCGTGCACATTTTGATCCATGAATATAGGTCTACTTCCTTTCGTTAATTAAAAATGCCCTTTTTGGTACTAAAATGCGTTTCCGTTTTCGCCCTTCAAAAGTGTTCCTCTTTACAAAAAAAAATGCCCGTTTTTTGCAAACTCATTCAAATCATGAAAGTTGTGGTAAGGAATGAAGAGAAGAGATATTTTGTCGGGAACTTTTGAGGTAACTTTATATTTTGCCCTCTGAAATCAAAATCACATGTCCCACTTCCCCACCCCCCTCCTCCAGATTGAACCCTCATCCGCCGCCGTATTTCGGTTAAAGGTCGTATCAAATGTGAGATAAAGAATACTGATAAAACAGGAGAAAATATCAAAGCTATGATTATTATGTTAAGTTTATTCCCCCACCCCCTTATACTTCAAATTAAGAGACGAAAACAATAGCTTGAACTTCCGCTACGATTGAAGTTTGGCTATGGAAAACTAAATAGCTTTCATTAGGAATTAATCTAACTTCTTATCTTTTCCATTTTCTTCATCAGGATTTTATGTTTTTCGAAGACGAAACCAGCTCACCAGATTCAAACTCACTCCAAGTTGGTAGATGACCAACGATCACAATAAACCCCAATCAAACGAATGATGTAAAAATATTATATATATACATGTTTTTCGACTCCACCTCGGATACTCGTGATAGGAAGCCCTGAGACGATGCGTTCACTTTTCAACTGGTTATTGTAAAATGAGTGTATTTTTGGCTTGGACACTAAATTTTTATACTGAATTCGACTTTAATAAAATCGCACATCTAGTACCACCTAGTATAACACCTGCAGGACCACTCCAATCCAAAATATGAAAATGAAAATGCTATAAGCTTCAGAGACGAAAGTAAGTTAATTTGAAAATCAAAACTGAAAAGCTTTTCACATCAATGTCGTTATAAATTATTTATTTCTTGATTTTTGTTTTCATAAGTTTTACAGAAGTATAATAATTTCTGTTGTTATGTATAAAGTGTACGTTAATTCATTGTGCTTAAGAAGTTGTTTCAAGAAAAAAGGTTTACTTTTCAATAGTTGACCTAATCTTCTTTCCATAACTATCTTACTCCATTTCTAACCTCCTTTAAAGAATAGTCCACAGTTTTGTTGTTTTGGTAATTTTGTATAAAATAATCCCCCAAGATGCAAAACAACACCAACTTTACCAAAGCATAAATTTTTACTTTTCGCGTTCCATATACATTCAATGACATTTGAATATAACCCAAATCTCCCAAACCTTTCAAAAGTACGCACATGGTTTTGACGTCATAGATTCACTTTGCGCCCATATATCCAGTAAAGGCTGACCACTGATCCCAAGGAACCCATGTACAAATGCCATTTACGTCAAGCGCAAGTAGGTGTTGAAATAAGATTTTAAAACACCCAACATAACAAAAGAAGATTTTTACCATTGGAAATTCCTTACACTGATTAAAACTTGTAAATGTGGAAAGTTGACTTATTCAAGATAAAGAGTAAATAACTTAAAGTCTGATATTTTCATTTAGTAAAATATATAATATATATATATATATATATATCAGGCGCGTATCCAGGATTTTCAAACCCGGGGGGCGCGAATTACTATCTAAGCGGAGCGCCACCATCGGTTGGCGCGCAGCGTACAAGAAAATTTCTTGTTTTGAAACCCCCCAGATCACCGGAAACGGCACTTCTTGGGCTTGAAATGACCAACCAGATGTACACTTTTTGCCTGAGAACCAAGTATTTCCTAATAGTTTTTTTTTCCATCCATAACCTTTTTGAAGATTGTCAACCCGGCACACATCATGTTCGACCTGATCGCATCTCCTGTGGGTCTTTGCTTTTGTAGGTAAATCTACGTCGCGGCCCACAATACCCGTCAGCCCCACTTTTCAAGGTTTTAAGCCCCATATTTGTTCAGAATTTGAAAATTCACATTTCTCTTGAATAAACTCACTTCAAAACATACCCATAATCTTGTACAAAATTTCATCTATGGACAACCAATATAGAAAAAACTTCCTTCAACCCCTAACAGACCGGTCAAATTTAACGAGTAGAGGGAAGTGTGATGTAGAATGTTGGTCAGAAATTTTCGAAAATTCAGACACAGTTAATTTATTGGTGTACAAATATTAAAACCTGTTATAACGGCTATTATAAAAGTTGGTTGAAGGAAATGAAAAAATAGCAGATATTTCCGAAACCGAACACTACACACATAGGCGTAGGAGGCGCGGCGGCCATAGGCGTAGGAGGCGGGGGGCTGGGGGGGCTGCAGCCCCCCCAACCAAAATTTTTGGTGAAAATTCGGGCAATATGGTGATATTTTTTCGGGCACCTACTGAAAGAAAAATAATTTGCAATGTGTTTTTCATTTTTTTTAGTGAAAATTCGGGCAATATGGTGATAATTTTTCGGGCACCTACTGAAAGAAGAATAATTTGCAATGGTTAATTTGCAATGGTTTTTCAATGGTTAAACTGATATTATTATTATTATCGTAACGACTTCCCCAATAATTATAACCAATATGAAAGGGTGATAACACGGAAAATAAAACCAAAATTTTCGCGCGCTTCGCGCGCATTCAACATCTTAGTGAGCTTATCATATAAGCATTCGTCGGGTAAAGGCATGTGATGTAATAACCGATGAATGCCTATATGATATGCACATTGAAATGTTGGACGAGCGCGAAAAATGTTTGCTATATTTTTCGGGCAAGTCGTTACAGCCCCCCCAAATCAAATTAGGCTCCTACGCCTATGGCGGCGGCAATGGCGGAGCTAGGGGTATTGGTCAGGAGTGGCGAGAATGGTCTGAAGGGGCGCTTTCGACACTATCTAAGCGGAGCGCCACCACTGGTTGGCGCGTAGCGTACAGAAAATTTTTGAGTAAAGATACTCCCTAGATCGCAGGAAATGACCCTTTCCGGGCCTGGCTAATTTGCAGATAAACGAAGAATAAGGTGTCATCGCCAAATTACACCAACAAAATGTGACAAATGTCAATAAGTAGATGAGAGCGCAATAAAAAAGTCAATAATCTAGAATAATTAAAAAGTGGTTAAGAGCTGAAAAAGGCGCCAGCAGTCCATTTGAGTCCGTCGGGGGGGGGGGGCATCCGCCCCCTGACCATATGGACGCTCCGCCACTGCGCGGCGGGGGTGCAGGCCCTAATTCGCCATTACTAATGTAAAAGAGAGTTTTGACATAATTGGACCTCCATGCTTTTTATACATCTACATGAGACATGTCGTTGTTTACATTAGCATCCCGCGGTATACTGCGCAATTTGAACGGACCGTACGGTACATGATGGCATGCGATGTAATAACCGATGCTTGCTTATATGATATTGACATGAACACGTTGAACGCGCGCTTCGCGCAGCGAAAATTTTTGGTTATTTTTTCAGGCAAGTCGGACAGTTTTGAGGCTTTTCATCCTGGAACGCCATTTTCATGCTCACTGATATGATGTGATATCTGCTGTTTGCGTTACAAATTCGAACAGGCGCGTAGCGAGGAATTTGCCAAGGGAGGGGCGAAGCCTGTAGGCAAATTATCTAAGCGTAGCGCCACCATAGGTTGGCGCGAAGCGTACAAGAAAATTTTGGCCGAAAATGCCTCCCAGATCGCTGGAAATGGCACTACCCAGGACCATTTGTTAGCGCGAAGCGTACAAGCAAATTTTTGCCGAAAATGTCTCCCAGATCGCTGGAAATGACACTTCCCAGGCCTTGTAAGTTGCCCCTAAGCACTTTCTATTTTGAAATTACTTAGCGATATCATTTAAAAAATGCTGAATGGGGGGGGGCGGGCGGTCGCCCCCATCCCAAAATGCGTCATGTTCCCCGACGACATGGTCGAGTTCGAGACCAGCCACAGTTGGTTTCATAGCACAATTCTACACACGCGTTATGATAGACCATATATAGTATATATATAGATCATTAGTGAGAGAGGAAAATGGAAACGTCAAAAAATGGAGTTGTCGGTGTAAGGGGTAGGGTGAGTCACACTTTTACGAAATCATTGATCCGTCACTGGCTACCCTTCAGCGCTGTAATGATGTCACTGTTCCTCTTTCTCTTCCCGGTGTCTTCGCGTTTTGCTTTTACTCCCTCTTTTTCTCCTTTTTCTCTCTTTCTTCTTTTTCTTTTCCCTTCCTTCCTCTCCTTCTCCTCTTTTTTCCCCCTCTTTTTTCCTCTTTTTTCTTCTCTTTTTTCTCTTCTCTTTTTCTTACCCGGGGGGCGCGCGCCCCCAACGCCCCCCCCTGGATACGCACCTGTATATATATATATATATATATATATATATATATATATATATATATATATATATATATATATATATATATATATATATTGTTCAAGTATAGGTGCTACCTTCATTTTTGTTTTTTTTTTACTTTCTAAAAGTTTTTCCGTGGTTATTAGTTTTTTCTTCTGCCTTTCCTTCTTCCTTGCGAAGATAAGATAAGAAAGAAAAAACCTTGGTGCTGGGAAGGAAGAAGAGAATAGACGAGGGGTAAAGGGAACCACAGTGTGACTGTGGCAAGAGGAGGAGAAGCCTAAGGGGAGTGGGCGCAGGGAGAGGGAATGAGGAGGAGGGGGAAGAAGAAAGGAGGAAAGAAGAGGGTTAAGGAGAGAACGAGGGGCCATGTTTGTGACTGTATTTGGTGGGGAGGGAGTTGGATGTAGGGGAACAGGGTGGGGCGGAATGAAGGGAGGAAGGAAGAGGCCCAAGGTAAGTAGACTGTTTTATTGAAAGAATCCATCCGGACTCCATCCCACTATCTAAGACCAACAAAAGTTGGTCTCGAACTGCAACTCATCTGCAACTCCAACTGAAAGTCAATTTAATCTCTAAATCTTACTGAGACTAAAACAACTCTCTCTACCATACACAGGAAACACCCCTATCATAGGAAATGCCCTCTACACGCAAATTCGTATTTCATGAGACTGGGTAGGCTATCAACATTTGTCCAAAAAGGAAAAAAAAAGACAAATCCTTATGATTACCAACCTACAATGTTAAACCATAAAATTGAAGCGAACGGACAACAACATTACCGATAGCTATTACACCATCAAATATGTTTGCGTCAGCTACAAGTGTTTGTTGGACTGTATTTGACCCTGGCATTAGCAATTTCAAAAGGACATGTTGAAAGCAAAACAAGTAAGATTATAAGTTCCGTTACTACCAAATCTTTCATATTGAGCAAACTCAACAAAAATACAGTAAATGATGTCACTGTTTTTCCACGAATAGTAGATGGCACCGATTTGAGGGCGTTTTACACAGTATGTATGCAGAGCCGTATATAGCGCTGTATGTGTGAATAATTATGTTTTAGAACACAACACTGCGTATGCATATATTGTTGATTAAAACCTACCCGTCTCTATCGAATTTGACCGTCTCTCCCCGCTCAAAGAAGGAATGAAAGAAGTATATTGTTTGAGTGAAAAATTATGTTATAGCATTTGCCATTAGTGTAACTATCGCCTTCTTTGCACATTTGAAATCTAGGCTACTACCAAAATCGTATAACTTGCGGTAAATATTGCGCAATAGTGAGTGAATCACAGACCTCGTCACATGTTTGTGTTATGACAAATTTACTGTTACTGTTACTGTTACTGTGTTAGTTAACAGCAACCAATGCGTTTGGGCTACATAAGCTAGTTAGACAATTCGAAAAGCATTTGGCCTCGGTAAGACCTCGGTAAGACATGCAGCTGAATTAGGCCCTAGGCTAGCCTAGTCTCCTTCTACTGCTACTAGCTTATAGGCCTAACTTTTGGCCTAGCCAAACTTCCCAAAGTTACACTGTACTGCTGGGTAGCGGTACCGATTTCATGAGTAACAAATCCTAACCGGTAAGTGGTAACTATATGCCCATTTTGAATTGACTTTGCAAAGAATGTAAAGGTGGCTAGTTTGCCTGGCCTAACTTTAGAATCCGTACAATATGAATGGGAAAGCTTACTAGGAGCTAGGAAGGGTTAGGAAGTAGGGAATAGGGTTAGGGGTTAGGATGTAGGGTTAGGAAGTACTATAGGGAATAGGGTTAGGGGTTAGGAATTAGGGTTAGGGGTAAAGAATGGTACAGATTCTAAATTAGTACCGTTTGAACCAGCTATAGCTGTCTCCTTTCTGCTAGTCTTTTTAGTTCATTTTCTCGTTGTTTTTGTGTATTGTATACTGGAGTGCACATCTTCAAGCACCTGTCAGGTTTCTGTGCACTTCCTTTTAAATAAATAAAAAATAAATATTAAATACCTAGTTTTCTGCTAGTCTTTGTAGTTGTTCATTTTTTTGTATTGTATACAGAAGTGCACATCATCAAGCCTCTCTGCACTTCCTTTCACCTCATTTGCATATATAATTTCTGCAATAACAACTTATGTTATGTTGAATCTGTTGTGTTTATACATGAAGTGAATAACCAAATAAACGAAACGAAACGAAAGCATAGCACAGCCCATTTTACAGGTTTCAAAGGTAAATAATGAAAGTGTGCACAGGTTGTAGTTAGCAAGGTCTGGGTGTACGGGATGTGAACCGGCAATAAGCAAAAATAGCTTCATAATAATTCTTCATTTCTCACATGCATTTTAGACATCTGAAAATGCTATGTACACATTCTAGTGGCTTTATCCCAGGACCACACAATTATTTCCATTGCAGTAACACAGCATAACCCCAATCAGAAATATCCTCCTAGGATGGTGTGGGTGCGCATGTGGGTGCATGTGTGTGACTCTAAGGCTTGTTAACACTTATCTAAAAAAACTAGCAAGTGGGTGAACTGAATATTGTCATTTAATTTGGTGGTAGTCAAAGGTCATTTGAGGCCAATAGCTAGAGGTGAAAGTCCGCAAACCTTGTAAACACAAAAACTCCCACGGTGAAGTTTGGATAAAGTTGATAATAACTATGTTGATCCATCCTGGTGAGTACAAGAGACCTGTGGAAATTGGTAGAGGTCAAAGGTCAACAGAGGTCAAAGTCTTAGAACCTTGAAGGCACAATAACTCCAAAAACACCATATGTGGTATGGGGTCCATCTTATTGAGTACAAGGTCACAGAAAACATTGGATGATCTTATCATGCATGCTGGTGTGTAACAAATATTTCAATAACCACAAAAACAAGAATGAAGTTTATGTTGTCTGCTTCATATTTGACAGGTTCCAGTTACACGTCCTTTCCAATAAATAGCAACATGGCAAGGCGCAAAGTGAGTCAGGTAAATTTTGTATCTAATTATTATTCTGCACTAGTTTATTTATTCATAGATCTGTTAGTATTTTGGTTTTGGCCGGGAGAGGAGTTTGAAATTTATGACTCTCTTCTTGTTTCTTAGCTGTCCTTAAAACTAAGTTAGCATTGACTTTGCTACAATCCTGCGGAATGATTCTCGACCCTTATAGGAAAAATGCAGTATCTGATTGTGGGATGTTACTGGTCAAGGCCTGTTTCAACTAGACCTAACTCTATGGAATTACACAAAGTCACGGTAGTATTTCGCCCAGGATTGAACGAGAAGCGTGGATTTGGATATTCACTGCTAAATTTGGTTTATTGACAGGATACTTTTTCTGTGTTTGTACTTTTGGATATTAAAACGAGTAAGTAGGCCTACTATGTTCAGCTAAAGCTTAGTCATGTTTATGCTACCCTGGTCGATTCGGGCCAGCGTCTTCTCGTAGTTGTTCGATTATGTTTAGTGTTTTTTGGGGTAATTCGGTGACAGTAACGTAAACCATTTTCCTGTCACATATCACGCATGAGGCATCTTTTAGGTCTATTCTTCTGTTCAGTTTGCGGTATCTTGCGATCAAATTGTATTACGGAATCGGCAAGCTGCTTGCATGTTCTACAGTATATTTTACTGTATGTACCTATTGACCCTCCGCTGTGTAAACGATGCCTCCATTTGAGTGGAAATTTTGCTAATAAAATAACCCATTTTACTCAATTGTCTGCTTAAAATTGTCTTAAATCTAGTTGTTTACCTTCATATGTTCTTGTTTTAAGGTAACAGCTTTTTAAACGCTCAAAATTGGAAGTCAAATACAGTACAATTGTTCGCTATCTGTGTATAAACAGTGCCTAGTTCAGTGTTTGATTTTTCGGGGTATACCAATTATGACGTCACACGGTGACCAGAGACTCCTTTGGGTCAATCTCTGTTTGCAGACATTCCAGAGGGTCATGTCACGTGACTAGCCAAAATGTCCATTTTCGTGGTCGTTTTTTTATGGGTTATAGTAGGTTTTCGAAGATTATATTTTACACATGTTGATTATGCGTATGTAAACTCCCAAATTAATGGTAAACCCCCCCAAAAAATTTGTCTCCATAGTTGGTCTTTAAAAATTTTGAGTCTATGATATGGAAACTCTTCTTTAACACAGACCTAATGATCTATGTATGTTTGTGTGTATGTATGTATGTATGTATGTATTTTAGATCCTCCTGCAAGCAGGAACTTGCTAGGAAGTCATCATCGGCTTATCAAAGCCGCAAGCTGACCGAAGTCATTTTTTTTTCATTCATATTCAACATCCATGATGGCTTATGTACAGAATGATACTGTGCTTTAACTCAGTGCATATCCTAAACATTTTATAGTACATTTTGATCCAACATGTCATCCCTTTTTGACAAGATATGCCAAAAAAAATAAGCGTAAAAAAACAGGAAAATGGATGAAAAGATGACGAACATTTGTGCATGTTTAATGGCCTGAATTTTGTTTATTCCATGTTCCCATGACAACATCAGGACTTAAATTAATGATCAGGAGGAGCAAGAAAATCTATTTAGAGCAAGTCAGAAGTACTTTGGAGACTCATTAAAAAGGCTGGCTTTTCTTATTAACTTTGTTGGCTTCAAGGGTGAGAAGACATAAAGAAACATCTCATGCCGGTAATCTGACCTAGTTTCAAATGAGGTGTAACAGAAGTGTTAGACACCACCATCGATCCCAGAAAATACACACACAGCTTGCTACCGTTGGTAATTAGACACTAGTGTACAGTCAATACATACAGCTACGGTCAATACCCACAACACAGTGTACATAGCAGCGATGGACATCTCACGTCTAGATAAAAGATAACAAGGTATCACGTTTCATTACTGTCTGCATTTTGTAGCAACAAGAAGAAAACTTCACTTGCAAGCAACGGAAAGTTAACTTTTTCAGAGCCTGGCATGAGGTTTGGGGTGAGTCTTCAATGCCTTTAACATACCGTCTGCATTTAAAACTTGTCTCCCTTTAGATTCTTGGCTGTATTGCATGCGTTGTATTGGTTGCGATTGCCTCTGGTCAAGAAGCAGAAGTCTTGTCAGGTCCTGTTGCCAACCAAGAAGATGTAAGTTTGTTTTGAAATTTCATTATCAGGCCTAGAATTTTACAATTTCATCCACAAGATTGCTAACAAATGCAATCGTTAAAAAATTCTAGTGGCTACTATCAAGTTCCCACTGCCATTGTACGGAATTACAGCACACAGCAGTTACATTACTGGGTTATGGGAGCAGCACAATATTATTTGCTGATAAATAAGCAGTGATACGCTGGTTGAAAATAGGTTGAAAATCCTCCTGATATTTTGACTATCTTTTTTTTTATTCTTAACTTCTACAGGCAGAAAATGCCAAATCCATTAGCATTCAGCCAGAATAAATAGCCATAATTTTGAGAGTTGAACATATCTAGGCTAGGTAGGTTCAAAGCGCAACAACAAACGTTACAGATGTAACTACAGATGTTGATTTTGAGAGGGTAAACGTTTTAAAAAGAAGAAAAGAAAAGGAGTAGGGGAAAAGCTGACGTTTATGTGACAAAAGGAGAGAGAAAAGAATATTAAACTGGCAGTATTGCGATGGATTAGAGTTATAATCATTCTTGGCCTTAAACCACAAACAAAGTTCTGTGTAGCTATTGACTTTTCACCACCCAGAGTCATCAACTTTAATTTTAATAGATGGTATTAATTTAGCCTCTGAGAATCAATTCATATATCATTGTTTTCATAAAACATATACTTTAATTCCATTTGCTTTCACCAGAACGAAGAATGCTTTGTTGAAGATGATCAAGCTGATTCTTGTAATAAAGGTTACCATAGAAACAGTGGCCATACGTGTGGCCGTACGTAAGTTGCACTTTATGATCTACCATGTACCATGGGAAATAACAAACAAGTTTCAAAGAGCAAAGAAGGTATTGATGAGAATGAAAATCATTGGCGTCTGGACTATATGTCAACTAGGAAGTTTTCTGGAAGAGTTTCGAATAGAGTTTTGAAAAGAGTTTTGTAATAAACTTGTGTAAATTCCAATTGAAAAAAAGAACAGAGATTTAAAAATATGAGATGTTTCTGATATTTTTTAGCTCTAAGTTGTGGATCATCGTCATCTTATTGCTATAGATGATAAGCATTTACTTTAACTACATTTTCAGAATTTTACCATCTCATCGATTTTCAGGATTCCATAGAGTGGACAGTGTGACAACAACACAGTTTTGTTAGGCTAACAAAGTTTTTTTTTTTCTCCCTCAATAATGGTAGGAGCTATAACCAACTAGGACTTGTTCAGGATGAAAATTATTTATCTAGTCATTTATCATGTAGAAATTTGTAATGATTTATTTCCATGGTAATAATGTAGTTCAAATATGATGTTGTGTACACTTTCTTACTTTTTTTGTTTGTTACTGCTTGCAATAATACTTCTACCTGTATGCAAGATTAAACTAAGCTGTTTACATATTGTGGTTCACAGCTTCTGTAAAGGTTCTTGTTTGTGTTTGTTGCTCGCAAGTGTATTTATGCTCGATCAGTTTGGAGCTGGTCATGTTAACAGCAGAGAGAGGCTTCCCCCTCCCCCCCTTCCCACTTCTTTTCCAGTTTCAAAACTAATCTGTCAATCTTTTGTAATTGGTATAAAATACTCAACAAGTAGAAGAAACAAAATGCCTAGAGGTAGATTTATAAAATATAAATGATTAAGAAGATTCCCAAGAAAGATGAAAGAAGGAACTTTTAGACTGAAATTCCAACAGACACATTAAATAAATGAAATTAACATAACAAAAAAAGCAAGAAAGAGGAAAACTTAACTGAGAACAGATTTCAGAGCTAGATACAGATCATGAGAGAGAATTATGAATTAATGAAGAGCAGGGTAGATTTTATAACTGGACCTGAAATCCGCAAGTAAGACTAAGGTTTTTTTCAACTTACATTCTATATTTTTTCCAGATAGTTGGGCCAGGGAGAGTATTAAATTATTACTTCGCATAATAATAATAATAATTATATTAGGCATTTAGCTACGCTATTCATGGTAAACCATATCACAACGCTTACAAGTTATATTACCCCTGCTCAATGATAACCTGTCCCAGAGACAATCCCTCCAGGCGGCAGCAGTTATATACTGCGCCCAATGGCAAGTTACCTCACAGGTACCCATTTAACCCCTGGGTGGAGAGAGGCAAGTGAGATAAAGCATCTTTCCCAAGGACACAACATAATGAACTAGGCAGGAATCGAACCAGCAATCCTTGGATCATGAGTCTGATGCCTTAGCCAATTGGCCACCATGCTCTCCCATGCTTCCCATGATAGATGATTAGGATGTCGTGGAGGTAGCCCAGAGTGGTATAAAATACATCATAACGGTTGGAAGAGAGAAGTAGAGTACAGTGTTTAGTACGGTAATTTCAAAATCTCCTTCATAATTCCCATGGAAATGTTTGGAATGCTATTTTTAGACAAAATGTGAGTATCATTATATTGATTTAGCTCATCACAATATAAACCAACATAAACAGCTGTCAAGGAGCTACAAAAGTTCCTTTTCATTTATTCACTGGCTATAATTCTCTTCCTTCGCAGACGGAACTGCTGCCCATGTCAAGAGTACACATACCAACCTGCTTTCAACACGTGCCAGAGCTGCATTCTCTGTACCAACTGCACTGCAATGGGGAAAATGGTTTGTACCATTTCACACCATACTATACGAAATGAAAACAATTACGGGGGGGGGGGGGGTTGAATTCATGTTTATAATATACAAAATCTAAACAGCACATATGAATTTAGGACACTTAGAATCAAATTGGTTTAAAAATGAGAAACAAAACTTTGAAAAAGCTTAACAAAACTTGAACATTTTTAATTGCTAGCTATATTCACTTACCATAACTCCTGACATCTTTAATATTCATGTGTAATATCCAGTTGTTGCATTGCATGGTTTACTTTTTTCCCTTCCTTTCTTTCATCTTTTGTAGGAAATTCATCCATGCAACAATTCTGTTAACGCTGTGTGCGGAAAGCGACTCAACAAGACTCATGGTAATGCAAAGTTAAACTTTAAGTTAACAAAAAAAGTGTTAGTCTGTGTGTTGTGTGAAAGTCACATACATTTATCTAAGTACTAAAGACCATTTTAAACATGGGGTGTCATAACCTTACATGATGGAGATTGTACTCTTCTGTTGAAAAGGTCACCTGATTGTTGTTGAGAGAATAAGATGGGTGAATAACTGTGTCGTCTCCATTTGTTTCCATTCAGCTTTGTTTTTTTTTTTGAGGAAACTAAAAGCTTGCATTCCCTTTTAACATCATAAAATGTTGGAAATTGCCTGTGAGAATGAAAACATTGATGGATTTAATGTATCTTAACTATGTTTTTTGTCACTCTCAGTAGTTGAAACTTCCTGAATATCTCGTAAACATCGGGAGTATCAGATGGGCAGAATGTCACACTGGTAACCTGTACAAGTTAAAGGAGGCGAGTTGCTTCTGCGCTGTCAGTGGAACGTATCCACATCATTTCATTGCAAGTTTGCAGATTTTATTATGATGTCGTTGATAGGTGGTAGATATGCGAAACATTAACAGGAGTTCTGTATCATCGCTATAAAATGTGTAAACGGAATGGTTTTCGAAAAATTTGCGGCTAGCAACTAAAGAGCTGACTGTTAGATTTATGCAAATGCTACTGTAACTACTTACATGTCATACAGTAAGTGTAAGTAATTACCGTTGGTGGACTTATTAATATTCAGCCACCTAAGAATGTTCTCTTGATATAGAGCATATTGTGTCAACTTTCTCTTACTGTTGTAGGCTGTATTTCTAGGTTGTCATTATAGTATTTTGTCCCCACTCCCTCTCCACTTGTTCCCTCCCCCATTTACTCCTCTTCTCATAGCTCTCTTCCACCCCCTTTTTTCTCCACACCTTTCTGTTTTGTCCTCCAGTTTTTTCCCTACCCCGTTCCTTTAATCCTCTCTTTGTCCCTCCACTGTTTATCTCCTACCTCTCCTCTTCCCCTGTTGCTTTCTTCTCTCCATCCCTTGTGTACTAATCCCCTTACATCTATCTCATTGTGTTCACTGTGCTCATTAACCTGTCTGTATTCTGTGCATGTTTTTGTCCCTTCTGTTACTGTTACTTGTCATTTAGCCTCTGAAGAAAATCCTGCTAGGATTGAAACGTCAGGTCAACTTACTTTTACACATAGTATTTAGGATGTGAGTGTTACACCAATATTGTTTCTTTTCTCCATTTTCTTTTTGATATCCAGAGACATTTACAAGTGCCACCACAAGACCCAATTTATCAACAACTCTCAATGGAACCACCACCCCTACTGGAACCACAACCCTGAGTACTCAAGAATGCAATTGCACGGTGCCTGAAAGCTCTCTTGAAACGGGTAAGTTGGTTTTTGGATTATATAGGAGCCAGAGGACACTCAGTTTCTCGGTTTTGGGGTTTCAATGATGACAGTTGTAACACTATGCAAGCATGCGGCATCTTAAGGTGTTATCCCAAATAACATGTGATCCCAAATAAGGTGTTATCTCAAATAAGGTATTATTTAAATATGTTCAACAGTAACAAATAAGGAACGAGTATTGGTGCTGATCAAATGTGGAAACCTTGTTAATGTGTCTTCAACCAGGTTCCAGTTAAAGAACAACATCCTCTCCCAGTGCAAATATTTCTCAGTATATGATATTGCATTTCTGAATCAGAACTGATTGTATTGTTGCAAATAAACTGTTTAATACTCTCTTCACTGGCACTCACCAGCATTTTTAGACACAAGGAAAAGGTCTTGTTTTTGGTAAGAAATCATCGTACAAATATCTCAAGTTAATCTGTTGAAAATGAAATGTTATATAAAAATGATACAGTACACCTTGTCACTCACATCTCACAGAACATATGAAAAGAGTATCATGATCATTGTGGTTCTTATTGACCCATTTGGAATGATTTCCATGTTTTCTTGTTCATTCTGTTGTCTTTTATTTCACAGAAGATTGCTCTTGTATGCAAACAGGGTTGATTGTCTTCTTCGTAACTATGATTGGCACAGCGCTGGTAACAGTAGCATTTGTGCTATACATGAGCGAGCGGATAAAGGCCAAGCTGGAGACGTTTAAATGTAAGGAGCCAGTAGTTTTTCCAAGTATTAAAATGCTAAAAATGCTAATATTTATATCCAGATTTTGAGGATTGTTAATTGTGAAAATTATAATATTTCATGGGGGGGGGGGGTGGTGGAGGTAATGGTGATAGGGTACTGGAAGTGCTATGGTAGTCAAGTATTTAATAAAGTTCCTATAACTGTTGACCATTTATTTGGCTTTTTTTGGTTTGGTGTGTGCGTATTTTAGTTCCAAACTGATGTAGTTTCAGCTAACTGGTTTGCAAAAAGGTGTTTTCCCTTAAGTAGTAAGTTTATACTGGGTAAACAGTAACTAGTTAGTGTTAAAATGAAACATTGTTTTATGTTTATTTTACAATGAAATGTTTCATGGCCTTCCACTGAGCGGCTGTGACCTGTATAATAAGGTGACCAGACGTCCCCGATTTTCGAGGACAGTCCCCGATTACAGTGTGCTGTCCCTGATGAACAAGTGTCCCCGAAAATGTCCCCGATTTGTCAAAATGTTCAGGAATTTCGAAAATATCCCACATTAGTAAAATAATTGTAAAAACAAAATTTAGTCAAGTGTGCAGTCACAGAACGGAACTTATAACCAGTATTTCAGGTGGGCTAGTGTAAAGTGGAAACACTGTTAAAAATATGTTAGATCGATCTAGCCTATAGCACTCTTTCGACCGTATAAATGGCAACTACGGCGACACAACGACACTTACAGTGTGAGCATGAGCAAATCACAAGCTCTCAAAGAACCACGTAAAGTAAGTGGATTTCATTTAAGAAAAAGCTACATTTTTGAAAATAAAATTGATTTAAAAAGTGCTTCAAAGTATCACCATTTTATATCTAAGCACCTTAGGCACTTAAAAATTTTCCAAAGGGGAGGGGAACTGCCCCTTCCTTTAAACCCCTCCCCCATATCAGTCACGCAATATATGTCCCCAATTTCAGTCACGAAAATATGGTCACCTAACTGTATAATATTGAATCATCTTAACTTTAATAAACATTCTTCAACTGTTGGGAATATTTCAGAGGGGTAACAGGTAAAGGAAAATAGCTTTTGTGCCTTTAACAATTTTTCTGAATCGGTCTATTTCAGTCACGAAAATATGGTCACCTTACTGTATAATATTGAATCATCTTAACTTTAATAAACATTCTTCAACTGTTGGGAATATTTCAGAGGGGTAACAGGTAAAGGAAAATAGCTTTTGTGCCTTTAACAATTTTTCTGAATCGGTCTATATGGTAGAGAAGGGGGAGGGGGGGGGGAGACAGGAGGGGTTGAGGTGGTTCCATTCACTTGTTTAAATATTTTGGATGGAAATGTATTTTCATGATTAGCCAGGCTGCATGATCATTTGTGTTGTGTTTAGAGCTGCATTTTGCATTAAATTTGTGTCAGTTTTAGTGGTAAGATATTGTAGGTCTTAATGTGAAGTATTTCTGTGTAACACCATGAAAATGTGTCAGCCAATAGACAGTTTTATTACTTACACACTATCCTGTTTTCCCTCTGATTAATTACACATTATAAACATGAAGCTGAATTCTACTAAATTCTCACCATCATTTAATATATCATAAACTTAAGCTTCGTTTCTAGCTGTGTTTGCCTTAATAAATTCTGTATTTTTTCTTTCACTTGCCACTTTTGTTCCTATGTCCAGCCATATGTGGGATGAGACGTTATTCACCCACACCTCAATAGCCACAGGCAAGAACGACACAGTTGGTAAGTCCTGTGAGATACTGACAGAAAAAGTGATACTAACTATACAAATTATATACTTTTTCCCCCAAATTCATTTTTTCTTTCATTTTTGATTCCTCACTAAAAAGTTATATTAACCATGGTGATGTTCATGTGTATGTGAGACACCATGACTTGTAAACACAATACCTCACCTAAAATGAGCTTGAATGAATTTCATACTTGGTATGTATACAGACCTTTATGATTCCTCGGCTTTGTTTGTTATTGATTGCGGGGTCAGAGGTCATTTGAGGTCACCGGTGAAGACAACGTAGCATCACTGTAAACAGGTTTACTCAACAATGTGCAGTGGTGGTGTTATTTGGGTAGCAGGTGCTCCTTCATGTTTTACTAGCTCTTTACTAGGTTTGGTGGAGATCAAAGAACATTCATTGAAGGTCAAGTATCGTTAAAATCTTGAAACCTCGTCAACAGGTTTAATTAATTATATGATCAGTGTTGGTGAATCCCATACACAGAAAGTAGGTATACCCCTTAGGTAGTTCTTGGTTGCTATTAATTTCGGTTGAGGTCAAAGGTCATTTGAAGTTAAAATCTCAAATTTCATTACTTAAATAGCTCAAGTTTTCAATTCCAGCAGAATCTTCTTCAGAGACAGAGTTCTTATTTGAGATCACTATGTCTTGTTGCCATATTGCAGTATAGACAAGCATCTTTTTCTCTCTCTGTTAACCAAGGTACTTAGAGATTGGTCAACAGCAGTTACCTTTTATGGCCTGTACCACAACTTGCTACTACCCAAAGAGAGCGAGGTTGGTGATAACTCCAACGTGAGGAATATTGCAGATTAGCTCGAAGAAAGAAAGGTTGCAGACACTCCGAAGAAAGTTCTGAAGTGGCTTACATGATATTGCTGCTGCCTGCATGGATGTAAGTCAGCGAGGAATCTACTGGCAGACATGAAATACAGTGAAAAATACAGCCTTGAGTGGATCACACTGATATCAGCTGCCTAGGTATGGACAGACATGTTTGCTACCAGCCTGAAATGTACGTCTATCATGCAAATGAATTGCCTTTGAATGTATGGCCTTGGAATGTACATTTCAAGAAACGAATGGTTTTGCAATTTTCAACCCTGGATTTTAGAGACCTGGAAATATATAAAGTAGCACTGAAATAAGTTTTCTTTAATAGAGAGATAGATAGATAGATATTAGGTTATTTAAAAAAATCTGGAAATATATATAGCTCTGAAATAATTTTCTTTTAATATAGAGATAGAGAGAAATAGATATTAGGTTATTTAAATAAAAAAATCTGGAAACATTTAGCTCTGAAAAAAAGTTTTCTTTTAATATAGAGAGAGAGATAGATATTACGTTATGTAAGAAGAAAAAGCAGCACTTTTCTTGAAAAACTGATAAACAAAGACCCCAAATTAATAGTCTTTTACGAAGAAAAATAGTCAGTCAGATGAAATCAAGAATCTTTTTCTACTTCCATTTAGCCTGAACACATCACATATTTGGTACCCTTGTATAAGTATAAGTTTTAAAGCAATGAGCTACCAAGTGAGTCAAGAACAATATTTTAATCATCAGGAGGGAAGAAAAACCATAAGTGTCTTACAAACAGAAAAAAAGGCAAAAAGTTATTGCTATGTTTCTGCAGTAAATCTTTCTACAAGGTACAATATTTATATTTTAGGTTTTTCTATAATATTATATTTTCAATCCATTTCATATCATTGCCATTACCCAGATTTATTCCACTCATTCTAAACGATTTTAGAAGCATTTTACAATCGACAATTTAAGTATTTTTATAAATGTGTGTGTTTAAAAATGATGTGTTACTTTTTACAGTACTTAATGCATGGCACCATCAAAGTAGTTAATCGGTTGAAATGTTTATTTATGATGTTGTATTGTTGTCCATAAACAAGGTTACAAATCGTGAATGTCTTATTAAAATATAAGTAAAATATAAGTTTATGCAGTGTCATTTGTCTATATTCCAGATTCAAACTTTTATAAGGGGGAGGTGCGGGGGTGGGGGGTGGGGTTAAAAGTGTGTAATGAACCCCTCTGGAGGTGTTTCTTTGAAACTTTGATACTTATGAGACGGTGGAACGATATAGTGACTCAAATTACTGTTCAAGTAGGATAAGTTTATATTTACAAACAATTAGATACATCATCAAATTGAATGCAAGATTGTAGCATTTCTTGTTCTGTTCTAATTTATGCCGGATCTTCCAGAGTATATTAAGAACCTAAGTCCTCATATCAGCAATGGTACAGAAAGCTTGAATCATCGGGTGTACATAGCCCAGTACCCTCCCTAGTGTGTTGGAGGCTAATAACCCTAGGTTCCTAGCTGGCTAAACATTGCGTGCCTTTGACTTAGTCCCTCGTGGTCGTCCAAACCCCTAGCCGTGCATCCCTGGCAAATATGTGAGGTATCTTACGTCCTGCATGATATTGATACCGTGAAGACCTAAACTGGTTCTCCTTGTTCTTCACTTTGAATATCCAAATGTCCTCCAGACAGTTTCTGAAATGTTTTGTTGAGCGTTATAGATTTTTCTTCAAGCGGAACCTCAAACCCCCCCCCCTCCCCACACCCTTCGTAGTATGTATATCATAACAGCCTGCTTGTACCCCGATTCCTTAGAGTTAAGGAACTCCATGTTTGTTATTGAATATGTCTGTACAAGTAGACATGTTCCATCAACGTTATACTCTTCGCTTAGTCTGCTCGTCCGTCGGTGGTAGCTATAGTTACCGGTTAGAATTTTCTTATTCGAATTGGCGGTACCCTCCATCTACATTCCCCGGGCACCCCCTCTCAGTCCTTGACTATCTATAAGTGTTGTGTAATGTTCTGTCATTAAAGGCATTGAAGACTCGCCCCAAACCGTGTGCTGCCCTCAGAAAAAAGTTAACTTTCTTTTGCTTGCAAGTGAATGTTTTTTCTTGTCGCTACAAAATGCAGACTAATAAAAACGTGATACCTTGTTATCTTTTATCTGGACCTAAGATGTCCATCGCTGCTATATGTACACTGTGTTGTGGGTATTGACCGTAGCTGCCTGTTTTGACTGTGCACTAGTGTCTAATTACCGACGGTAGCAATCGGTGTGTGTATTTCTGGGATCGATGGTGGTGTCTAACACTTCTGTTACACCTTATTCGAAACTAGGTCAGATAACCGGCATCTTTGTGCGCGAGTCTTCACTCCCTTTAACTTATATATGTAGCGCCAGCGAGTTGAGAAATATATTATTAAATGGAATAAGAAGGTTGAGAGCCGACGCCATTTTGTACCGGACATGACATATTGTACCCATGCGTGATATCTCTCAAAAGGATTAATACGCACGTCGCGACACAATTGCCGTACGTAGCCTATTTATGACATTTTAAATGTCGCTCTACGAGAGGACAGGAAATACATGAAAACGCGTAAACTTCCGAGACATTCACCCCTGTATCCCAAGTGAACTTCCTCTGTCTGGTGTGTATTTTTGCGTTGCAAAATCGACATAGAAGGAGAACAAGAACTATCAACAGTGGTTTAGGTTTGGGGCCCATACACTCCAAGCTAATACAATGGTAATTATAATGTAAGTTGCTCAGCTAGTCACTGTAGCTACATCAGTCGGTTGAAAAAGGGCTAGTCCGGTTTCGAAGTCGATCTAAAATTGAACGATAAAGATGGATAAACGCCCCTCGTGGAGATATGACAAAGTTTTGTCACAACTATGATTGACATGCAAGTTTTAAATATTTAATAAATTACAATATGGTACATCGATGAAGCGTTGTAGGTGGGAGGTCGTTTCCCCTAGCCTCCGAAATTTGTCAGTGTTGTATACTTAAAACAGGTGCCTTGTCAATACTAATTTGCCCCCCCCCCCCAGTGGTCTCAGTGCCATCATGCACTGGGAGTACTTCTTCAATTGACACTATTGTATAGGTATGTAATAGTACGTGACACTTATAAATTAAGAATATATCCTCCTCAGTTCATCAGTATTGAGATACTCTTTGAGTCCACAGAAACTAGCGGATTAAAGGAAGTGAAGACTCGCGCGCAAAGAAATAACGTCTGATGCCGGTAATATGACCTTGTTTCGAATGAGGTGTAACAGAAGTGTAAGACACCACCATCGATCCAAAAAAATACACACACAGCTTCCACCGTCGGTAATTAGACACTAGTGTACAGTCAATACATGCAGCAACGGTCAATACCCACAAATGTAATTCTCCATTTTCTGCCATAAGTCAGATTTTTCGAAGTGTTGTTTGTATCTTTCGGGTTATTGATACGGAAAACTTCGGATATTGTTTTAAAGCAGAAATAGTGGTTTCACTTTATAAAGTATGAAAGTAACAGCGTTGTTATCAAAGAAATTTTCTTCTAGTTTTATTAAAGACAAAATGAAACCAAATAACGTGGAAGATTTAAATTAGCTGACTAATATATTTATTTCAAATAATTTCAAAACAATTTCAAAGTGTTCGTTATTGATTTGCATGTCATAGATGCCATTATGCATTGGAATTAAAGTGTCGGGCCTAATAGAATTTCGGTAGTTATAGTTCATAACAGGCGCGGCGGAACGGAAAAATTATTGGGGGGGGGGGCTAATGTGTGGAGACTATCTAAGCGGAGCGCCACCATCGGTTGGCGAGGAGCGTACAAGAAAATTTGGGGTTTTTTCAAACCCCCAGATGGCCGGAAACAGCACTTTCCGAGTGTTTTATGCTGCGAATACCTAGCCCTAAAATATGGGTCTCAAGCCTGCAATTTCTCAGATTACACGTAAAAGTCTTTAAAAACATTGTAATTTGTATATTCGATGGTTTTTTAAGAGAGTAGCTATTACTCGTAGTGTACTCGCAAAGATGTTTTTGAGTGTAGTAAGGGCAGTGGCGGAGCTAGAGTATTGGTCAGGGAGGGCAAGAATGGTATGTAGGGGCGCTTTCGACAATATCTAAGCGGAGCGCCACCACAGGTTTGCGCGGAGCGTACAGAAAATTTTTGAGTAAAGATACTCCCTAGATTGCAGGAAATGACCCTTTCCGGGGCCTTGCTAATTTGCAGATAAACGGAGAATAAATAGGTGTCGTCGCCATTTTGTCGGAAAATTACACCAACAGAATATGACAAATGTCAATAGGTATATGAGAGCCCAATAAAATAGTCAAAAATCGCGAATAAGTAAAAAGTAGTGAAAAGCTGAAAAGGGCGCCAGCAGTCCAATTGAGTCCGTCAGGGGGGGGGGGCATCCGCCCCCTGACTGTATATATGGACGCTCCGCCACTAAGTAAGGGGGTGTTGGAGAACTGGCTGAAATGAGGCAAGTCATTGGCCTAAGACGAGTTGTGTTACGCTTACCGGTACTCACACTCACTGCTTCCACTTTTCACGGGGCGTGAAGACGCGGTTGGGGTGACAATGTGGTCTATAGCCAGGGGACGGGCCGAGGGTCCCCCAGCAATTACTAAAATTATTACACCTATAGAGTATACGTGTGCATCGGACAGATCGACAAGTATGCATTGAAAAATGGGCAGATGCACGTTTCGGAGCCTTGGTAAATATTGGGGGGGCTTTTCATGCATTTGCCCCCTCAACTTTTTTATTGGGGGGCTGAGCCCCCCCCCCCCCCCGCCGCCACTGGTTCATAATAATACTAATGATGATGATGATGATGATTATGATGATGATGATGATTATGATGGTGATGATGACGACGATGACGATGAAGTCGAAATCTCGAAACGAAAAAGTCGAAATCTCTAAACGAAAAAGTCTCGAAATCTCGAAACGAAAAAGTCGAAATCTCGAAATGTCCCTTTACAGCCACGGTACCAAATAGTCAAATATGCCAATTGCCACCACTGTGTAGATCAGTGATTGCCACACCTGGGGAATTTTGTTGTATTGCGCAATCTTGGTTTGAAACTAGGCTTGACACTGACTTTGCAATCAAACGGAATTCACTTCTTTTAGAAGCACGCTCCCACTGACATCGAATGTTTAACTCTCACGATCAACCACCGGCAAAAGATTCACAGTTACAGGTAACGTCAGGCTTCCAGAACGTTGGGCTTGTCAGGTAAGGTGTTACTAGTTAGCCCTCGTTAGGCTGAAATAAGTGTTAGTACTGTTATATGTTTTCCCTGTGTACTGTGATACGCAAGGAAAGCGCTTGGCCTGCATATTAGAACCTATGCATAGGCTAGATGTACACCGAATAGAAGGCATCTGTTTTAGTTAAACTTTGTGTGACCGTAGCCTAACATGATTAATACATGCGCTAGCCATCAATTATGCAGCATTGTTACGAACGCAGGGTTCAGCGGCTGGGTCGCAGTGTTTTACCCAAAGATGTAAAATCTTCAAATTGCTTAAACTTCAAGTAAAAGGTTTGCTGTATAGACCTATCAATCATGGAAACTTTCTTGAGATTACAATATCGACTTACCTTGGTCGTAAAATAACCTCGCTTACCAATTAGTCTGCAAATATTTTTCCTTGTATGAGGGTCTTTGTGTGAATGCTGCATGATTAACTAAACTGAAGACATGAACTCATTTCTACGCAGTGTTAACACAATGAGCCTAATGCTTTCTGGTCACTTCGCCCAACAACCATTTCACCCAACCAGTCTGGTCATTTCGCCCAACCAGCCTGGTCATTTCGCCCAACTATCATGGTCATTTCGCCCAACCTTGTGTTGGTCATTTTGCCCAACCATTTTTTTACTCATATTCAGTCAGAATTATATTATTTTTTCTATTTCACTAGTTCAATTTGATTTATTTTGGGTTATATTACTTCGTGGTTGGTAAATAAAGTGAGGTCCGCTCGATATCGATCAGAGTCTGAGCAGTTATTTTGGGTATAATGGGAGGATTACACTACTTAAGGCGGTTACATATACAATGGAAGTTATTATACAAACAAAGGGGAAATCAATATTTAATCAAGGTTGGCTGAAATGACCAGGCTGGTTGGGCGAAATGGCAAGGTTGGGCAAAATGGCAGTTGGGCGAAATGGCAAGGTTGGGCGAAGTGACTAGCTTCCAGCCTAATGGGTTTAAGAAAGCTATGCCGGATTGCCGGCTAATTTTGTACAGTCTGAGGACGATTTACGACCCTTGAGTTCGACTACAATCACAAAACTTTCCTAGCTATAGAGTGCTATAATTGGAGCCAATAAAGCAGATCTCTAAGTGTTCAGGGCTGATGCAAACTTTTTGTTATTGAGAAATAAAACCCAAGTACACACACTCACAACTAAGCCTATGCAAAACATACTGTAACATATAAACACACTGTTGAATGAATGTATCTTTCTTTTCTTTTAAAAAAACAACACAACTTCTTCTCAAAAGAACCAACATTTCTTCCAATCATACGATGAATTGGTTTGAAGACAAATAATCCTAACAATCAACGGAAAGGTACAGAGTTAACAAAAATTCCACTACGGAGATTTTCATGCTAAAAATAGTCATATGATGCTTAAAATTCCAAATTTCCCATGATCTGATTGGCAAATAGTCACTAATTCGCATCATCTGGAAATATTCTTGCATCTGTAGCGCCCTTTATACTACACAAAAGCATGTTGTTTTTAATGAAGCGAACCGCGGAATGGTGGGGGAAATTACCGGATTTAGGGTCCTACGCTTCGAACTCATAAGTTGAGTGTTCTTGCGTTGAAACAACGGTTGACGATTTATTGCAAAACTCTACAAAATGATAATATACATATGAACAAATGGCTTAATGAACTTAAATGGCTTAACAGACTCTTTACTATCCTATTAAAATCTATCCTAACTCGGGAAAAAACCTATACTCAATCCATGAAAATATGCACAGAACCTATGCTCAATCTATGAAATACTACAAAATATTCATACAACATGAATACAAATACAATTAAAGGATCAATACCTGCAATACGACATAGCACTCGTACAATAATAAAAATGTATGAAGTGTATAAAGAACAATGCAAAATGAACATTATGATATAATCTGCATATGAATAATACAAAATGTTTGCCAACAGGCGAGGACTTTTAACACCTTCATAATGGTCAGGGCAACACATGCCAGCTGCAACACATTATAGGCCTTTTCACCGTACTGTTCCTAGACAGCAGGAATTTACACCTCCTGAACCCACAAACTCTCAAGAAACTTGTCACTCTATAGCTATCCAGAACGGCTAAGATTAAAGGACAAGCTCTGAGACAACTCTATAGTAACAACAGTAACAAAAATGTTCAAGATACAAAATACAAATATGGTATAAGCTCTTTACACTGCGAGCAGTACAATACTGAAATACAGGTACAATAATTAATACACTTCACTGTCAATACAATATATATACAATACACGTAACTGTGAATAACTTTCTGTAACTTAAACCCAACCTAACCGGTACTGTCACTCTACAGTATAAAAGTACGCAATATTACACACGTGCTTAACAATAAACAAGACACGTTATAAACCCATAGAACCAAGGTCCAAAAATACAACCTAACATATGTACTCTGTACGGTAAAGTACAACCTAGCCAAACACTTAAAAACTGATTCTCTTAATTAACAATAAGGGTACGTACGGCATTAAACAATAATAATATTTACGACTTAAACTCTTACTATACTGAAGTCAACTCGCTCGCGATAAAGAAGAAGAAGAGGACTCTACGCTCGTGGTAAAGGAGATCGCGGACATCAAGACTCCATCAACTCTAGCCAGCTCGCTATGGTATACAGTACATCCGCCATCTTGGAAAACAGTGGCTTCGAGCCAGAAGCCGAACCATCCAAAACCTGAGGCATCCTGCCTCTTAAAAGGGGGACATCTCCTCACAGACTCCAGACAGTACAGATATATAGTAAATCTGGGCTATATTCGACCCAAGAATAATGAAATATGACAAAACAATAAGGGGTTTACGAGGCGAACCCCGGAGCTCTGCAGGGACGATGTTCTCCATACAACAACGTATCCAGAACTAAAGAAATACACATGTGCAAACAACTAACGCTACAATACAGTATATTACGTAATACATGTAAATATTCAAAAGGGTGCATACAACAAAATTTCACTTCACTACATTAACAACTAGTTGTATCATTACTTTCCCCTTGTGTAGAGGTAGCGATGTTTGTGCTATATAGGCTTTATTATATGTGTGCACTCAAGTATCAAAACACATTTCGACAAAAAACGATCATGGTACGAAGTTATAGTTGAATTTTTTCAAAGAATATATATCATGTAATGTTATGAGTAGTGAGTGTTGAGACAATGTATCAATTTTGTGGGAAAGTGACATCTCTGATACTGAGAGTTCTCATCTCACAGTATGTTTGTTCTCTTCGCATTAAGTGTTGCAAAAGTAAAACATACCTTCAAGTTCATACCACAATAATTTCTTCGTTGCAAACTTTTTCGTGGTTCAGTTAATTGTTTTGTGCAACGTTCATACATCGTCGTCAAAAGTAGCTATTGAAGCTTGAGTTTTGAATTGACATTTTTAATTAGATGTTATTAACATACGTTCTGTAGTGGGAAAGGGGCCAAAACTGGCAGGGACTTGCTCAAAGTGATGTGAGAAAAGAGACTGAATAATACATGGATAAAATTGCATTTGGGCCTAGCCTATAGCCTATTTTCCTTCTCCTTAGATGGAAATATTTCTGTGGCATACCCACTGTCATTAGTAGTTTTTTTCGTACTGTAAAATTTATAGGAGTAATTGATGAGCATTTACCATCATAAGTTAAAGAACTCATAAAGTTTTCATAATGCCTGTTTCATTTTCCCAGATTCATTTTCACCTCAGTGTTAGACAAACTTTGAGAAAATGGCAGGAAGTTACAAAGTTTCAAAGGTAATCTGAATGTTTTGTTTTCATTTGCATGCAAATTATGCTTATGTATGTATTGCCTATTTTTTACCATAAAGGTTTTGTTTCAAGAGGTTCAGGTCCGAAATTTATGAGTTGGTTCACAAGTATATAACCCCCCACCCCCCTCTCCCCCTCAAACATTGTTTAACGTATATAATTATATGTACATTGCTGCCACATTGCCACTATCTAGAACAATTTAGATAATAGTGTTAAAAAAGGCTCATGCTTTACTCTCCTTTTGATTCCAACTTCAATCTCAGTTCCTTAGCGATTTTTATCACCATTTGTAGTTATAACCTGAACGGTTTCTGTCATATTGTTTTCTATGTAGTTCTTTCTTCCAATTATTACTTTTGCTTTGTAAAGAAGGAATTGCTCGTAAAAGCTTTGCTACTCCAGTCCTCATCCACATCCTTGTCCTTATGTCTTAATATTACCAGTTATAAATTTTTGGGGGAAAAAAATCAAAGTTATAATTGCTATCTTAGAATATATTTTCATCTCTGCTGTATGAATAAACTTACAATCATTTCTGATTTTATAATTGGTTATTAGTGGTCAATTATAGTTCTTGCTGTCAGTTGTTCTGATGTTTTAATAATTGCACTATCTTCCTCCTTTTGGGTGGTAAATTAACCGATACAAGTTTGATTGAAAATGTTATACGATTGATCAAAAAAGCACTCTGTGATAGGTTTGAGTATTAGTAAGCATCGCCCTACACATTAGTATTAACCACATCTGAATGAGTGGAAGATTTTAAATATTATTACTTTTATGTTATTGCTTCATGGAATTTGACAATAATCAAGCTATTGAACTATTAATGGTGGAATTTTAGTATTGAATAACATCAAAATATTTAAAAGAAAAAATGCTTCCAGGCTTTTGCAGGTGTGTGATGTGTCCTACAATTGACCATGGTCAAAGGTCATTGGCGGTCAACATAGTTCAACTTTGAAAACCTTGGAACCACAAAGCAAAGCTTGGATAATCTTCATACTTGACATGTTGTTGCATGGTGTTGCTATCCACAATAGTTCAATACATAAATACATAAACATTTGTGTGCATTGTTACATTAAATGTTGTGTAGAATTCGTGAGTGGTTATGTTATACCACTAACTATTTTCATACATTTTGTACTTGTTTTTTCTCCTCAGGACCTGAAATGTAGCTTGCTATGTTTATATTTAGTAGGCCTTTTTTTCTTTACCATGGCCCAAGTGGTCGAAGATGAAGACCATGAAGCCCATTGTCCAGTTTGCAGCGTAGAAGAGGTTAGTGTGTTCTGTACTTACAATATATAGATATATAGATCTTATAAAAACATGCTGTTCCATTGCATTGCAACTCATAGTTTCACGCACACATTTCCTTTCGGGGGTGTCAGGGGGCTTCTTTGAATGGTTACCATGACAACATTAGGATACAACTTTGCCACGCTAGTTGAGGGCGTTGTAGCTTACATAATGGCGTCAATGATACCCCCCTTGAGAGTTGAGACAGCTGTATATATCAGTCTGGCTAGTGGAAGCTCAAGACAAGGTACAACAACCACACCAAACCATTCGAGCTTTACCAAATAGAAACTGAGTTCTCAAACATATCTGGGACTTAAAAAGTTTCTTGGGAAATCCTAAAGCACTCTGATACACATGTGCGCAACTCCGACCAGTGTAATCTCTGTGTGGAAGTAAAGTTCTTCATATTAAGAAATAGAGCTGAGAAAAGCTACAATACAATCAACAAGCATAGCAAAGTTGTATCCAAATGTTGTCTTGGCAACCGTTCAAAGAAACCCCCTGACAGCCCCGAAAGGAAAAAGTCTTCCTTGCAAGATTCGGTTAAAGGCATTGAAGACTCGCGCACAAAGAAACGTCTCATGCCCGTAATCTGACCTAGTTTCGATTCTTCAAATGAGGTGTAACAGAAGTGATAGACACCACCATCGATCCCAGAAAATACACACAGAGCTTGCTACCATCGGTAATTAGACACTAGTGCACAGTCATGACACGCAGCTACGGTAATACCCACAACACAGTGTACATATAGCAGCGATGGACATCTCAGGTCTAGATAAAAGATAACAAGGTATCACTTTTCATTACTGTCTGCATTTTGTAGCGGCATGAAAAAACTCCATTTGCAAGCAACGGAATGTTAACTTTTTCAGATAGCGGCATGGGGTTTGGGGTGAGTCTTCAATGCCTTAAATTGATGGTCGCTGCAGTGAAAAGAACTCAATGTGTGCGTGAAACTCTGAGTTGCAACGCCATGGAATAGCGTGTTACATATATCTATACAGCTCTGCACCAGTTTTATTGAGCACTATACTGCTCTTACTGAACTTGATATACTATGGTATATATATATATATATATATATATATATATATATATACTATATGTGTAATCCTCCCAAAGAGTTATTGCTATGGTTGTTATCTGTCTTTGCTATCACATACTGATATACTGTACATTTTTTGACTCCATTGATTTCCCCAGAATAAACACTGCTTTACAAGTGACGTGGATAAATCTTGCACTGAAGGAAACTATAGAAGAGAACAGTGTGATAATTCGTAAGACACATTTTTTTTATTATACTTTTTTTAATTAAAATTTTTCTCAACTCATTTTCTGAAAATCTTGTATACTTAATGGCAGTTGCTCTGCTCTGCTATGTAACTTTTCCAGCTCTGTTAACAACTACTGTGTACTTTGTCAATCACAGGCTGTTGTATGACTAGCTTCATGCTTTCTGACTGTTATGTCAGAAAGAAAATCAAAAGGAAAATATAGCAACGCAAATCATTTCGCTGTTAGTGTGCAACTATGTATGACATCATAACTCTCTGCCTCTAGTTCAGGTACAGTACAAACCGTAAACAATTTCAATCATCAATATCACAAGTTGTTAAAAGGATAGCCAGGTGAAAGTTCACTTTTGGCCGATGCGAGGAGCGTACTCCGAGCATCCTGGTGAAATTCCCGTTCAAATCCTGTGTGTTGTTTTGGAGATAACATTTGAAGTTGACATGTTTTTTGCCAAACGTGAACTTGAAGCAAACAGGTGTGATGTCATAGAATCACTCACTTTGACAGATTTGTTTATTGTTTTTTTCCCCCTTGGAAACATACATCCAAGTTTTATTCTCCAAAATTGCGATGCATTAACATATGAATACACTACAGTCATTTTGGTATTTATTAATAACTTCACATCCCT